>NW_009730106.1:35196-43394 GCF_000703405.1 Apaloderma vittatum | reverse complement strand
GAAAATGGAAGACTGTATTATGCTTATAATCAGAAAATTCAATTTCAAATGTTTCTTTTTGTGGATGATGACCACAAGGAAGAGGTACTTGTGATGTGTTCTGATATTTGAGCTATAAACTTTAAGCAAGTTTTGACTCATCAAATATCTCTCTACTGAGTTATATATTTCACTGTTGAAGTATCAACACACAAATATCTCCATATTAATTTAATATAAATTATAAAACACTATCGGTCTCTTCTCCCATGTAACAAGGGATACGACAAGAGGAAATGGCCCAAGTTGTGCCAGGGGAGGTTTAGGTTGGATATTATGAAAAATTTCTTCTTCAAAAGGGTTGTCAAGCACTGGAACAGACTGCCCAGGGAAGTGGCAAAGTCACCATCCCTGGAGATATGTAAAAGATGTGTAGATGTGGTGCTTGGTGAAACAGTTCAGTGGTGGACTTAGCAGTGCTAGGCTGACTGTTGGACTTGATGAACTTAAAGGTCTTTTCCAACCTAAACGATTCTATGATTTTATAATTACATAAAGCATTATTAGAACTTTGTCACTTGCTACATAAGCAATTAGGATATATTGAGAATCTTAAAAACAGATTGTAGACTGAAATTTGATTAGAGGTAAGGTTTTGAAAACGTAAATTTTAAGTTTTATTAACTTTTACCTTTGTGAATAAAATGATTTTGAAAATCTTCAGTGCTGTTTCAAATCCTGTAAAAGATACAGGACTAAAAATATCTATTGTAGACAACAGACAGCAGGGATACAAAAACGAAAAGGAGATCTTTCCGATCTCTAATCAACATTGTGGAACGGGCATCATGCAATGCTGCAGATCATACAGAAGTGCCTAACAGGTGTACAAGGTCATGTAAGGCAAAACCATTGGGTCTTTTAAGTACTGTTATTACTTCCAGTGGAGAAACCCTGGAGACACACACCAGTGGTCACTGCAAAAGGTTTCACTTTAGACTTGTGATCTTCTTACAGACCTCTCTTCTTCACCTGGTTAAATATTCTTAAGCTCTTTCTCCTAAGACAGTTTTGCTGCTGCAACAGGTGCATGAAATACACTACAGTCATGATAACCCAGAGAATGTTGGTTGTATTATTACTTTCAGCAGTGCAAGCTGAAGGCATACAGATTCTTGAGAAGCTTAACTGTTTAGGAGTTAGTTTATCCTACAAAACTCTCTTACCTGGGGTTTACTGCTTGGCCTTGCATTAACTAGGAATAACATAAAACGTTATGACTGGGCAGCAGATGAGTATGTGTATACCTGTAACTTATAATAATGCATTTATGGTAATGATGCTAACTTAAACGAGGTGCAATTGTAAATGAGTAACTACTCAGCAAAATACATTATATTGCTCTTGAGATGTATCATTTAGAAAATTAATACAGTATATGTTTTCTTCCATAAAACAGTTTTGGTTTTAAGAAAGCTCAGCAGAAACGAACTACAGAAAAACTACAATACAGCCCTGTCTACTCCTGGCCATTAGAGCCAGGATTACTTTTAAAGAACTGGAAAAAAGAAATGACTCCAGGGTCTTCAGAGTAAATCAATAAGCAGCCATATTCTAGATAATAACTATGTAGTCAGTGGGAATTCCTGACATACTCTTCTGCATCCACTTTCCATTCTGAAAGAATTTCTTAAATCTTATTATCCAAACTGACATCCTGACATGAGAAGAAAAAGCATATGTGAGAGCAAATGATTTCTCAGAAATTGTCTAAAGTTGGGGGGGAGAAGAGGAGCGTAATCAAAGGGTAAAATAGAAAGACCCAACAAAAAAACACAAAGTTTGGCACCAGGTGCTAAGTTCATACTTTTTATAAACTAATGAAGCTTTCATAAAATCAATAAACAGCTTTTCAGAAAACCTCTGTACTAAAGTAAATGCAGCTAAACCAATTTACAGCAGCTAGAACTTGAACTCAAAGTGCTTGTTAAAATTCCTTCAGCTAGTGATCTGTGCACAAAGAAACAACGTACAAAAATACCAGTGAATCTATTACTACTATTAACAATTCCAATACAAAAAGTAGGAGAGGTTATTGGGTTTTTTTTGGCAATATCGTTTTGGCCTAGATGCAGTGTGACCTGAAAACTCTGGTCTACTTTCTAGAAATTGGTCTGTGAGAATAAAATAGTTGTGTTCAACCTGAAAAGACTTTTTTTCTGTGTATCATGCAAAATCATGATTCATAATATCATTCAAAGTGCACATCTTCACAAATACTGGAATTGTTAAGTACAGCCATATTATCTTGGCAATCAATCTTCCATGTTCATTTTCTATCACATTAACATTACAAAAAAAAAAATGCTACCGCAGGAAAAAAATCTGCCTCGTTCTTATGTAATGCAGAGGGTGAATTTTCATAGAATCATAGAATGGCATAGGCTGGAAGGGACCTTGGAGATCAACTAGTCCAGCCTCCCTGCCATAGGCAGGGACGCCACCTCTCGACTAGACCAGGCAACACATGGGGACCGAGCAGGAATTTTAAAACTACAGAGTTCACCATAATAAGTCACTCATAATTATCTTCCAAATGTGCATTGTGATTAACTGCTAAAAGCCAAAGGAAGACTTTGGTGTACTGTACTTCAATTTTAAGATTATTTGGAATATAAATCCCAAACTTTGGATACAACAGACCCTAGAGAGGAAACAGGCGGATTAGGACAAATAGACAATCACAGCACTGAATCATTCTAAATCATGTGTATTTCTAAACAGGCAGTAAAAATTGCATTACAGCCCAAGAGACTGACAAAAATGACTGAAAATAGAAAACAGTCTTTTGAGATCCAATTTACAAAATCTCAGTGGTTTTGAAATGGTAAATGACATCAAATGAAATCATCTTTTCAGAAAATTTGTGTCTTAAAGAAAATGCTGCAGTATAAAACTTATTGAAAATGAGCTATTGTCCTTTCTTAATTACTCCAGTGTTCAATAATTCATTAAAAGAATCTGACAGATCTTTTATTATATTTTAAATCACTGTGCAGCATAAACCAAATCACTTAAAAAGCACTTTTAAACTACACTTTACAAGCTTTTAAACTATACTTTACAAGCTCAGAATCAACAAATCCATTTACAGCACATTTTACAGCACTTTGAGATTTCATAAGAACTATAAAACAACAGAGAAAAATAACACAAAAAAAATATTTAGTTGTCATGTGGAAACGTCCTGGTGAAAAATTAACTTACCTAAGGTCTTACATGCAAAAAGAGCCATGGCACTCTGCAGTCTGTCTGGTCGGACAGCCTGGACAACTAGTACCTTAAAATAAAATATATTCAGGAGAGATGAATTTATAAACGTATATTTTGACAATTTAAAAAGCAAGACTCTTCTAAGAAGGTACATGCCTTTAAACTTCTCTTTAGAACAGTTATTTTCTCTGAATATATACAGCCATCTCATCACTTCTCTCTGAGATAATCAAACATTCTTTTGTAAGTAGCTAGTTCTATTCAAGAATAAGTAGATCTACGTTAGAAGTTTGAACTTCTTCTACAGTATTTTAGAAAAACGGTGGGTAGCTAGAATGATGGAAAGCAAATTATTTTTATATTGATAGTGTAAATTCTATACATGTATTTAGGCAGTAACATCCTACTGGAATACTAATGTTTCTGATTTCAGTGCAGTAATACAGTAAAATAATCAGTTTTCAAAGAATTTCCTTTGTTCAAGCACACCTCTCAAGTCTTACACCTGACTTCTTTTTCTGAGACATTCTGATTTTCAAATCTCCTAGTTCTGCAGATGCTTTTATTATTCTTCAAAAGAATACAGAACATGAAGAGCAAATCAATTCAGATACAGATTAAATTATCAGTTTCCCTACCAGCAACCTCTTTTTCATTTAACTTCCCGCAAATGTTCAGTGCAGACAACTGCAGGCAACCAATGCAACCTCAGTAGAAATTTGTTAAAATCACCACCCCTTCTCCTACCCCCTTACTTGCAGACCTGTAAACCACAATTCCAAACCTACTGTCACATTCCAGTTTCCACGTCTGGAGTATCTGTGGGGTTTTGTGGAGAAAAATTTTAACTTCACTAAATTCTTAAGAAGTACTACTTTTTAAGCTTGAGATTACCCTAAGTGCTACTTAAACACTAAGTTTAATGTACAGTTTGAAAGAAACTTAGTAATATATAAATCTAGACAGGTAGTTTTAGTACATTTCAACAGAAATGAAACATCCTTAATACTTTCTATGGAAGGAACTAGATACATAACATGCTGATCATTCCATGCTGTATAGAATTTGTATGACAACACATTGCACACATATGAATTGCTCCTCTGCATTTCACCCCATCAAACATGACTCAGGCAAATTCCTTTCCATAATGGTTTATTCTTAAATTCTGTGCATGCTGTTTTAAAAATTCTCCTCCTCCACAAAAGCTCCAAATGCAGAGCCCTTAAGAGACAACCAGCATGAAGCTACATTGTCTTACACCCTATCCGTTCTTCGGGCCAGCCTTCAGTTTGTGTGAAGGGACTTCAAATGAAAAAACACAGCATGACGAGAAAATAATTAACAACACCCTTTCTTCCATAAATGCAAGATGACACTCTTCTCTTCCAGAGAAGAAGGATCCCTTGGTGGAAGAAGGAACTTGCCTCTTCAACATTCTTGGTGAGTTCTTTAATCAGCAAACTTTCAGAAAAACTAGTATTTCATGACTACTTTTCTAAAAAGCAGTGGCTGCTATTCTGTTTTGTGGTTTTCAGTTGCACACTTAATGATTAACTAATGTTGTTTAACAAGCTGACAACTTCTGCAGTAACAAACCAACCATGAAAGAATTTTGCCATCTAGTTCATAAAATTAATTCTTTGAATATTGATAAAGAGCTTGTTACCTTACATGGCATGTTTAGTTGTAACCAATACGTCAACACAAAAAAAAAAAGAGTCAGATACAAGAGAACTAAGTATGTATTATAGACAAAAAGAATAATTCTTAGACTAAAACTAGATAAGCTGTAAGACCATGTCGATACTGTCACTGCTTATAACTTAACCAGGCCTTAAGTCTAAATCCTCAGCATGTAGAATTTACCTTTCAGTATTGAAATCATAATTTTTTTAAAATAATTTAATATTAAAAGATTACCTGCTGAAATAAGGAAATTCTTTTTACAATAGTAGATGGAAAGTTTTGTTCACACACAGAGCTCTGAGAAAAAGAGTGCCACAGACTTTCATCTTCAAAGCAAAGTGTCTGATAGAGACCTGGGAGAGAAATCTATAGAACAAATAATGTATATTTAACAATGAAAAAGAATTGTCGTTCGGACATTGTATATTTTAATTAATTTCCAGACATCACTATGAACTAAAACCTGTAAATACTTGTGTATATCACATAATTCAACTTTATCCTTGGAGTTACAGAACAAAAGGGTAAATTTTAAAATTAATCATTTGTTTATCTATTCCCTGGAAATGCTAAATTTGCATTTGCTCTATATCTTTGTTTTTGAACTTTTACATTCTTTTTAAACTTTGGGCTCTGCCCAACTGAAGTCCTTTCCTTTAATCATGACCAGGTTCTTCTACTATCACAACGTGCTACTCATTCACCCACTTACTTTCTGTTTGTTTGTTTAAATCTCTAAACATCATGCTTGTCACACCATTGTTTCATTTGTTCCTGATCTCCAGTGAAGAGAAAAGTAACAAACTCTGGATTTATCAGCAAAAGCCCTTGATAAAGACCATTCAAGATTTTGCTTCTTGAACCTGAGCTACATGCAAAAGGAAAAAGGCCTAAATGAGAATTTCATGGACCAAGTATTTGTATTTAGTTCCCTTCAGGTTCAGAGGATTCGGAATGGACCAAATAAATAAATTGTTTTTTATTTTACTTTGACATTAATTGATCTCAGCAATAACAAACTCTGAAATATCTTTAAAGATGTGCATAGAAATCTGATAAGTAGAAAACTAGTTTTCTAATTAACATTTTATGGGTTTTGATACAATATGAAGTGGTTTGTGAAAGTCATTATGTAAGAGAAGCCCGCAACATAATATTCTTTGCAATTTTTCCTCTGTATGTTTTCCTGTCTATAGAAATTGTACTACTTTGGGTAGGCTTACAGTATTTTCTAATCTCAGCATGATGATAGGTTCATTCACATGCACTGAAATTCATTGTTACATGGGGTAATGTACATGAAAAGATTCAGAAAAATTAGGTGAAATTTAAAAAAAAAATCAATTTTTTTTCAAGTGGGTATCATGGTTTCTGCAAGACAGAATAAGCAGTTCAAAACAACAAAATATTTCCATCTGACAAATACGTATTTGAATATTCAGGTCCGTATGACTACTTGCTATAAAAACTAAAGGCCTTTTAAATTAAACTCAACCCACCACATGATGTATACCTTTAAAGATGCTACTGCCCAGGCTCGATCCTGTTCTATCCAAGAGGGAATCTGGTCACGAACACTTCTTTGTGAATCCTTATTGAAGCAAGTTATGTTACACAAGTAAGTTACACAAATTTTTGAGAAACACCATATTCATTAACAACATTGCAAACCCCAGGAATATTTCTATGGTATTTTGCTAAGTCCATAAATAGCATAACAAAACAAAAGCTACTGATGATTTCAGTTTGAGATATACTGTTCACGTTAACATTTGCTTAATCATTTGAGCCTGAAAATATTTTAGCATTTAGAGCATCTGAATGGTACGCTCAGCTCTAAGTCATTTTCCATTTCAAAACAAGTGGCCCAAATGACTGGCTCTCTGCAAATGCACTCTGAGCAACTGATTTCAAAAAGTAACTCCATGGCACATATCTGCAGTCACGAAGAAGATGCTTCTTCACACAAAGGGCAATTCTGGGGCAAATCACTAGGCAAAGCATCACTTCTGGACATCACTGCTTTAGTAAAGCTGGGTGACAGCTCTATTTCTCTGCATCTTACATGCCGGGGATAGAGAAAATTCTAAGGATTAACAACATGGTTTAAGGTCTCATGGAATCTTTTTACTCATTATATAATTTTTTATAAACAAATCTTACAGTACCCATTAACCATTCTGACAGTTTCTGTACGGAAGTGTACTTGGATTTCTCAACCATCCAGAAACTGAGAGTAATCTTAAATGTTCAGCAGAAAAAAGGGAAGCTTTCTTGGAAAAGGATGTCTCAGCCATGAGTTATGAAGTCTGAGAAAGAACGAAAGTAGGCAAATCAGAAGCAATTGTAGGAATTAACTTGAGATGGGTTTGAAGTGTACATTTCAGTTAGGATTGGGATTGAATCACGTATGTCCACCGTCTTTTCAAAATCTGTGAGTTATGTATTAGGTGGGGTAGAGGGAGGTCTGGTATTAAATTCCATTATACACTTAGATCTCACATAGTTTGAAAATGATCTAGAGTAAGAAAATACTTTACAATTACCAAGTTCACTGACAGTTAAATGAATAACAGACTCCACAATGATGAAGGAGGACTTCTGTACTCACAATGAAATGTAAAACCTGTAAAGTCATCTAAGGACTAGAGAAACCGCAAATTTAAAGATCTTTTTAGCAACCAGCTACCCAAGTAAGAAAATTTGAGTAACACATTGTGTTTTAAGTGACTTGCCACTTCTGTCAGCATGCATGTGAACACAGTCAGTGTCATGGATATTCTGAAAACAAGGTACTCACAGTGGTCATTGCTTTGTACCACTGGATGTATAAAATACCTTAAAATACCAACTCAAAAGGTTCAAATAAATTGTGAAGTATAAAAACTGCAGCTAAGCCTGATGGAAATAACCAGCCTGATGCTGACTGAAGGAGATGAGGAGATTATCTAAAGAGGAAAAGACTGAGCTCATGATTCCTCATTTGGCACATGTTTCCTAGAAATGCCTTTCAAAATCTTTGTCAAAATACTTGGTTACAGGAAGAGCTAAAGTGGATAAGACTACAGAATGCTTAGCTTTTTTCTCTTCCCTTTGTTACTGGAAGGTTGTTTTGAAAGTATACAGATTCAGTAGAACCAAGGGACACTTAGTAAACTACAGTATGATTGGTCAGGCATGCAACAAAAGCTTCTTAAGCTAACTCTATCACTCAGGAAAACATATAAATACATCTCCAGATGAAGAACTCTGAGTGT
>NW_009730106.1:18520-35176 GCF_000703405.1 Apaloderma vittatum | reverse complement strand
AATTGCATGGCTAAGTCCATCAATCCATACAAAAAGTACAACTCATATATAATACCAAAAGAAAGAGGGATTCGGAAACACTAGTTTTAGTTACAGAAGAGGGCTTAAAACCTCCTCAGACATACCATTAAAAAAACCAAATTTTAGTCCTAGTAACAGAAAAAGAAAAAAAAAGCAACAAAGGCAAAAAGTTATGCAAATTAGAAAATAAGTTGCCATGTCAAACACTTCAAAGAGTTTTTTTATTTGTATATTACTATATAAGAAGTTAATTGTACCTTTGATGAATGAATTAAACAATATTTTAAAAGTAAGAATACAACTTTAACTTTTTTGAATTTAAGTAAATGTTCCTTATTTCAAAATATATAAATAAATGTCGCTTACTGATTTTCTTACTGTATCTCCAGTGATCACACCTGTAAAAGTTTCCCATTCCTAGGGGGGACAAATGAATAAGTCATAAGCCAACTTTAAGAATAAAGATTAATAAAGTAGTAGCTGGTGGCAAAACAGGAAGATAAACTAAAGCTTAGATTCTGAAAGAGTTATAAGACATTTTTAAAACTCTAGGTAATATTACTAGTACGCAATCCTTTTGCACAATCCAAGCTAAGTGACCGCAAGTGCTTTACAAGAAGAAGAAGCAAAAAGAGAAGCTCTGTCCTTTCTCGGAACTCACAGTTCCCACCCAGATTCCCTGACTAGAGACCAGCAAGAAGTAACACATGTGGCTGGCAAGGACACACATCCCGCCTGGCCAGGCGTCAGCAGTCCACACCGAACAGGTAACCACAGAATCCACGTTTCAAGAGGGTTTCATGTGCCAGTATCCAAAAGATGTAGTTGTTAGAGCAGAAGGAATACTTAAGGTATTATGAATACTTTGGTTGCACCAAGAAAGGGAAACTTAAGTTGAATTTATGTATAATTACATCTTCTAGGCATGCTATTTGTATCTAGGCGTGCTATTTGTACCCAGGATGACAGGTTTTAATCATCATAAAACAGATTAGATAAATATTTAAAAACATACTAGAAATTACATAATCTTGTATTTGGAGGTAGTAAGAAATATAACAAAAATATCTTCAAAACTATTGAAATATTACGTGATCAGTATCTATAATTCTATGATAAAGAACTTCTTTTTTGTTGTTAAAGTAACATTCCAAATAAAGAAGTCAATCAACTAGTACTAGACCACAGCATGGCTTCTCATACCCATCAACCTGAGTCCTGAAACAACTCTCTCAATTACAAACTGATGCTCCCCTTCCAATTACAAAGAAAATGTTCCCCTTCCAATTACAAAGAAAATGTTCACGCACAGAAAAATACATGAAGGCTCTCAAGTTTTAAAACAAGAAATCGTGTAATATTTTTATGAGGAAAAGCACAAGTATAATATGTAGAGACATTTAATACTACCTCAGAAAAATAAAAACATCTTGATTCAGAAAGAATCTTGGGAAAGGCACAGCATTCTATAGTATAACGTTGAAGGTGTACTATAAATTTCTCACAACTGTGCAAAAAATTCCTAAGTGCAATAAGCTGAACTCTTTTGGGACAGGAATTTTGAATACTTAATTCTCTACCAGCATAATAAACAATTTCTAACCTCATCACATTAAAAGCTTTAAAAGAAATAACTTTAGAAGAATAAACACTAGCTTCATTTTCTTCAACAAGTATTTTACACAAGCACTCTTTTTATAATTTAGATTAATTTCTACCTTTCAGAGAAGTAAGAAAATTATGTTATTTGCCTGTTTTAATTCTTGAGTACTCAGATACTGAAAGAATGTGCATTATACATAACCTAGATCAAGCTGCTAAAGAACACTAACAGCTGATGGAAATGAACATTTAACAATAGCAGCCAACACACAAAGCAGTACTTAGAAATACTTAAGAAACCTGAGCAGCCAGGCCTAAATTTAGTTAGAAAAGTATCTGCAACTTCCTACTTCCATGATCTTATAAACTCAAGAACTAGAGAGATATATCAAGATCTTTTCAGAAGCTGAAAAGAAATTATGAAGATGAATTAGGGAAGTTCTAATAATGAA
Organism: Apaloderma vittatum; assembly: GCF_000703405.1. NCBI lineage: Eukaryota > Metazoa > Chordata > Aves > Trogoniformes > Trogonidae > Apaloderma > Apaloderma vittatum. The sequence continues at coordinate 33,101 of NW_009730106.1, read as the reverse complement.
GAGTAGCCAGGGTATGACTCTGCCAACAAGATTTATTTTTTTTTATCAGGTAGCTTCGTTGCTGAAAGACTGGGATTTCACTTGGTCAATTCATGTGTCTGCAATAAAACTACACTGCATTCGTAACATCAAAAAGTTTCAACCCATCTTTATTAAACCTTGTACCTTAAAAACCTCACATTCCTCATACAATGAAGTTCCATTACCTCCTTAAAATGCATTATCTGACTTTTACCTTTTACCCTATGCAAGACTCCTCTAGAGATTTGACACCTACTACCATGGGTAGTCTCCAACTTCTAGTACAAAAAGCTATGGCTCTGTCTCTCCAATCCATGCAGGTATTTTAGACAACTGAATGTGTCTTGACTAATGGCTCATCAGCCCCATTTAAGCATTGAGTCAATTGTGCATATTGTTCTATTGCTGACTCCACAGGACTAATTTCACTACCCTATAGAAAACTATAACTTTAGCAACTACAACCCAGCCAACTGGTCTAGTCTGCCTGTAAGGGCAACGGAGAGAAGTAAGTAATCTTAGCAGCAAACCACCTGACCTAATTTACAAAATTAATTTACGATTAAACTAATTGCTTCTTCGACAGGTCTATTTTTTCCTGTTTCCTACAAAGCCAGTCTATGATAACCTGCTTAGATGAATTTTAACAGGTGTTTATATTTTAATTATCAATTCAATCACCACTGAGAGTATCATTTTACTAGAAACATGTAAACTCACTAGGAAACTCCACACTGGGCGGAAGAGTTAACACCTAAAGAGAGGCAGATGCTATTACGGAGATGTGTGCTGCCCTGAGGAAAAAGGGTTTCCAGTACTTAAGCACTGCTGTAACTTTGTTAGCAATAGGGTAGCCACTAAACAACAAGTAAAATCCCCATAAACAAGTCATTTTCACATTAGGCCTCATTCAGAACACTGTCAAAAATACGGCATCTCTCAATTTTTTGTAAATACGCTAATAATGCTGCACTTGCCTGAAAACTGAAAATAGCGGAATTTTATTACATGTTGTTTGAACCTGTATCAGCTGTATCTTCCTGTGCTATCAAAACCAAAAACTATTCCAGGATGAGTTCACCATTCCTTTCAAAGACAGGTCACTATGATGCAAAGAATCCAGCATTTAGATGACCAGAGAATGGCATACAAGAGGACACTGTCTGTACAATGCACTCTTTAAGACTTTTGCAATCGAGAACATTGATGACACTGAAAAATCAATGGCTGAAACCATGGGTAACTTCACGACTTCACCTTCCGGTGCAGACACTTGAAACTCTTTAAGTGTCTGCAACTACAAGTTGCAGAACCAGACTTTTCTTTAATTTCTCCCTAGGTCTTGCACTCTTTTTCTACATTGGAATACCAAGGCACGGTGTGCAAGCAACCCTTGGTCACAGTGCAACAGGTGTGTATCTATCACTTTACTTATAAAAGGAATATCTATTTAAATAGAAGGATGGGTAAACATCTAGCCACATGGTGGTAGGAAACACTCATACAGTACCTGCAAAAAAGTGCAAAAACCCTTCACAAATATATTTTTCAAGACCCTCTTTAAAAGGCAAACATTTACCTACCTTTCTTATGGTAATCTTCACTATGAACCTAATAAATATAATATTGATATCCAAAAGTAGCTATCATAGAAAAACAGTAGCATACAAATCTAAAATACTAAGTCCTACACTTACTGACAAAAACTTTTTATCTATTTATTTACTCCTTATATTAAGTCAAGCAAATCACTTGGGGATTTTCTCCTCTGCCACTTACATTCTCTTGAAAAAGTTCAGGGTGCATTCCTCGTACAAAATGTAGAGCAAACATTAGCTGATCAGCCTGAAATAAAAGCAGTATAAATGTATTTATGTGTTCATCAAAACTCACCTTTCTGCTTTTTTGTAAGTAAGAAAATTTAATTAATAAAATACTTCTCATTTCATAGCAGTGACTTAATGACAAATATCCTACTTCAGAATTGTTCCATACCTCTGCAACTGAGAGACATAACAGTAACCCAAACCTTGTATCTAAGTACATTTAAATTCAAGTGAAGAAGAAAAAATAGGTGCTTGTAATAAAACAGATACACTAAACAGAATCCATTCTTTTTTAAACTGTGTGTAGTAAATGCTTAGAATGTTCTTACAGTAAATTTGTGAAAGAGAATCTAAAAAAACCCCACCAAAACAACAACAAAAAAATCCCAAAAATAAATAAACAAAAAACCCCACCCTGTGACCTCCTGACTTTTTCCTAGGTCTGCTGCGTTGCTTGAACTTCAGCCAGACACATCAGCTCAGAAATAGGGAGATGTATAAGAATAACACAGAACAAAAACATGGAGTGTTCATCATCTTTGGGAAGTTTGCTCATGTGCAGTAAAAGTAACTTCAACTGTATCTGCATTTGTATTTTGAGTAATACAGATATATCTCTTAACAATCTACCTGGGGATTAGGTTCCAGAATTACAGCTGACTGACTAAAGGGGCGTATGCGGCTTAGAGACCATTTCCTTACTAGTTTAATTGCCCTTGGAATGACTAACCTTGGAAACTACCAAGATAGCTCAATTCATATGAGCCACAGCTACTTTGAACTGGATTTGGGCAACTGCAGAAATGCACGATGGCAGCTGCAACCAACTCTTGGTATAATTGGTACCCTTATGGATACTGACACATAAAGTTGTTTTTTGCTGCTTTAAATAATTCTATTTTATTAATTATTTCAATTATAAAACCATATGATACAAAGCATTCCTAAGCATATAATTCAAGCAAATAAAGGATGATATATTTTATTTTTTATATTTTAAATATTCATCATACGTTTTTGTACTGCATTTATTATTGGTCTTGTCACAGAGGTTGGCCTGGAGGGCAAACAGGCCCCAGATAGGAATCAGGGACAGCCGATGCAAAGCACTGAGGTTCTCTTCGAACTGATAAATAAAATATGTCCTTGAACATCACAGGACACTGAGAAAAACTGTAATGGAATGGCTACAGTCCATACAATGCTACCCTTTCATCCTCTCAGACAAGGTCTGCAAGTGAATCCAAAACCAAACTGGCTATTAGAATGCTCCTTGGATGATGATTTCGTATGCAAAACTTGAATGGGAATTGTTTGGAACAAAACTAACTGGCTCACACCAAACCTATGACAGCAACTATTTTGACAAATGGGAAGCACAGGAGGACCAGTCCCAGTTCCAGTGCTCAGTAAAATTTCTTGGCATCACTTCACTACGAAGCACACCTGAAGCCTACGTGTACACAAACATAAATATTAACAACAGACAAAAAAATTGATCCCTTCCAATTCCACACGCTTAAAAAGGTATAAACTTGTATCAGCTATACCATTTATGATGACACTAGTAAAGCCTCATGTCACAGCAGTCTTAAAAAATTTGCCTGGAGAAAAGGCAGAATTAGCAGTGGATTCGTGATGACATGAGGAGCTTATTTGTTCTCTCCACTACCAAAACAACATACTAAGTCAAATGGACCATGAGTCTGAAGCTGCATGGTAAAACTTAACACTTCTGGTATTTTCTAAACTCCAATCTGATCATTCACAGTGAAATTATTTCCTACTAGAAATCTCTTCTCCATGCCTTGCTTTTGAAATCTTTAATTGTTTCCTGTATATGATGATAGCTGCCCTCTGATATTCAAAAGATGTGATGACTTCTTGCAAGGCTTCACATACTCATGACTTGAAACACAGACATTCAATTATTATCAGAATACTTCATGAGAATTTACTTTGACTTTGATAAATCCAACTCCTCAGAAATAACTGCTACCTCTGTATCCTCAATGCAATGTTGCTGTACTGGGGGGATGCAGACTGGGGAGGAGTGGTGTAAAATTTTCCAAGATCTCCCCATTTTTACTCAACAGCTCCAAACTTGCATTTGTACTACTGCTCAAATCATCAATGCTGTAAGAGACTGTGTTAAATGTTTGTCTCAACCTTGCTGAAATTCCTCATGAAGAAACCTCAAGGCTACTGTTTGCAAGTCTGGAAGAAGCTCGACCACTGACAAGCCACAGGTTTTGGCTCAACCACTGACAAGCCCTAAACAGCAACCCGAGGGCCCAGCTCAATCGCTGACCAGGCAGTTGTTTTGTGACTGCAAGTCATGCTACATTTGCAAGTCTGCAGAAGCTCAACGGTGTGCAAGTCTGCAAGTCATGCCACATCTGCAAAGACAGGCCACTACGCAGTCTCCAGCAACAGAGGCGATGCTGGGGGGGATCTCTCCTGACGACCCTCAGACGACCACCAGAGTAACCAAATACAGATGTGCTAAATAGGAGGCGGGTAGGCAAAGCAGTTCTTGGAAAGGCACGGACCATGGGTGGAACAAACTAAAATGCGGAAGGACTAACACTATGTAATGCCACTGTGAACAACTACTCTTTGAAGATCTTCCCCACCGAATCAAAACAGGCGGACCTGTGAGACATCACTGGCTCTGCGGTGGTAGCTATGCTTCTTGCTATCTTAAATGTTTTACTCTGCTTCGCTTTTGCATTTCCTCATCTTTCTTTCCTATCATGCTCCAGTGGTTGCTAGTCAATAGAACGTTGTGCTGTTGTGACATCTGACCTCATCTGTGTCTTAATTTTGCCTCTGGGATCGAAACAAATCACCTTGACTCTAAGCAGGTTGAGACAGCTGCAGACCTATTATGGATTCCTCAGCCTGGTGCTATGAGACAAACACTTCCCGTCACAACTATTCCATATGAAAGGAAAAATTAAAACTGTGAAAGGTTTATCTAGCCTAGGTTTTCACCAAGAAAGCAAGAAGAGAAATCCATCTGATTCAAACACAGAGCAAACATAAAATACATTAAGAACATTATATAGAGGAAAAGGCAAACAGAAACAAACAAGCTAGCAGGTAGAGATTTGGAAAAGGATGTGAAAAGAGAAAGCAGAATAGCACCGTGTTTTTTAAGTTTCCAAAAAACAAATAATCACACAAAATCTTATTATGACAGCTGGGCCAAACACTCAGGAAAGCTAGAAATAAGAGAATAAAACAGAATTCCAGAATAAGAGAATAGAAGAGAATAAAAGTGCTCAGAAGATCATGAAGCTTGGGACTGGTTACAAAGCCAGAATGAGGCAGAGATGAGAAGCCAGAGGTAAAGTAGAAATAGGACTAGACAGAGAATAACCTTGTCCATTAGAAAACTGCTCTGTGGAGAAATGTACATAAGCAATATTAATTCTGTCATATCCTAAATTTTAGTCCTCATTTTGCACTCTAAACAATGCAAGTGTAACTTTTTTCCTATTTTACATACATACTGACAGAATACAGCTCATCTGAAGTAGTTCAAAGTGTTGGTTGCTGAAAGAATACTTTCAAACATAGTGCACTGTATAAAAGCCAGAAAAAAAATACAATCTTACCTTAAACAAACAACGACAAACATATTCATACACTGTATGCTTCAATGAGCTAATAAGAGAGTTGATTCTTTCCTCAGTATTAGCTGAATCCTAGAAAAAAAAGTTTGGAATTCAAAAATTCACTGTTGCATCTATCAATAAGTAGATGACAAAACAAGAAATTCATGCTTCGAAGCATCAAGAAATTAATATTTTGGCACTGAATATTTTGACTGGGAACACTATACTACAATATGTATAAGGTAAATACAAAAAGAATGAGATAACAGTCTCTTCTCCTAACAACATCCTTGAAAACTCATTGTTCTCATTTAGTAAAAAATTGTTTATGATTTGAATTACTATATGTAATGCTATTAAACAGGTATGTTGAATTTAAGTGTACTTAAGTTACTGCACCACCAAAAAAATTTGGCCCAACTGAAGTTAACACTGTGGAAAGTAGTAAATACAATCAGTCCTTCAGATTAAATGACTAATTAGAACACGACAAAATTGGCACCACCAAAAAAATTTGGCCCAACTGAAGTTAACACTGTGGAAAGTAGTAAATACAATCAGTCCTTCAAAGCTTACAGATTAAATGACTAATTAGAACACAACAAAATTGAAAGAAAAATAGGATAAAAGAAGAAAGAAGAGGCAAAAAAACCCCCAAACCAAACAAATTATGTAGGAAAGTAACAGGTAGAATGAGATTTTTTAGAAACAAGTTCCTTTCTACCATGCTAGAATTTGAAGAGATGATTTTATGAAGGAGGGCAATTTGGATTCACAAATTAATTTGACTAATGCCTTTCCCATGTCTAAAAGATAGCTTAGGAAAAATGAAGAATTGTATAAAGAAGAAGAAAAAAAAGAAGAAAGTAAAGAAAGCAAAACCAGAAGCTGAGCCTTAAATAAGTAACATAATAGGCAGGAAGAAAAGCAATTATGAAAGACTGTGAAAGTAAGAACAAGACGTTAGAAGCCCATATTATGGAAAGGAAGTAATAGGTAAAGTACTTTAAATAGGGCAAGTTCACACAGTCCAAACTGTAGTTCTGGTAAGGACTGGAGCTCAAAGTTGTAAAGATAGAAACCAGAATAAAGAAGAATCCAAAAGTGACATGATGAAAAGCTGGTGAATACCTTTTTTAAAGTGAAAACAAAGAGAAATACATTGAATTTTGGAGATGCTGAATAAAAAGAAAATGCATCATTACTCAGTGTGATTTTTTAGATCTGAAGAGTCAGGCGACAAGCGATAAATCTATAATTCTGTGTTTAAGTAAGAAAAATATGCTGGCTGTTAGAACACAGAAAATTAAAAATTACACTTTCAAGACAGGTTGCATGCATGCTTACAAACTGCATAAAAGTACATAAAGTTTTGCTCTTCCTTCAGGTATCTGAACCATGTAGAAATATAGGTCTTTTCTTATTCTACCTCTTGTTGATAAAATTAGTGTTATTTACAGATTAGATCATTAATTTATGTAAATAAAGGCTTCAGTAAAGTTAAAATAAACCTTGGTTTTTTCTACTTCACAAGGAGCAAGCCTGAAATCACAAGTAAGAGTTACTTTGCTTTCAGACAGCAAAGCAATTTTACTATTTATATGTAGTTTCAGACCATTAAAAATTAATTACACGTGCAAGTATTCTGAATATCTAAAGCACAGCAGATCAGCATCTCCCTTCTGCACATTTCAACATTGGTTATTATATGTTATTTTTTTAAAATGTCCCAGCAATTAACAAATTTAAAGGATTAAAGCAACATTAACAGCTTCACAAAAAGAGAAAATACCTGCTCACTTTGCAGAGCCCTTTGGAAAAGGCGCAGGAAAGCCGCCAAACTAAAGCGATACATGTTATTAATTTTGGACAAGTCAGACATAATAAAGTACATCTTGCTGGCACTCTCAGCTAAAGGGAGATAGGCATCCCTCTCCTGTGGATAAAAAAACCACGCACATATAAACCACGAGCACATTACTGCCATCTATCAGTTTTTGGATAAACCTGAATCCATCCCACGGAAAAAGCATCCCGATGACTCCCACTGCTTTAGAAAACTGAATCCTTTCCAGTTCTACAAATTGAGGCGCACACACTTGAGACTTCAACACTGTCTTTCAAAATAAGAAGAAAGTGTTTTTAGCAAAAAACTTTAAATTATGATGAACATTTTGGAAATTAATCCCTAGGGCACTAAGGTTTCTTCCCATCACAGAATACATCCCAAAATTCAATAGAATAATTTAAACAAATAAGGACACAGGAAAACTTTGCAATGTGTCACAAAACCAGCATGTCAGATGAACAGCAACACCAATGATCTAAATTTCTGCAATAGCAAGGGATATATTAAGTAAGAACATCCATATGAGCTGTACTGTTTGCAATAGCAGATGGCAAAAATAAAGTTAAAACCCATTACTTGCCAGAAAGTCCTTGGGGAAATTTCCTCTAATTCAAAGTGGCAGACTTTAAATTGCATAGCTATTCAACATGTGAAAAACAAAGGAATTTAATTACTGAAAATACTTTCTGTACTTTCATATCCAAACTCTTTTACTCCAAAAAATTCACTTAGTTTGTTACTGATCTTATACTCCTGGGAATGTATATACCCTCTCTATATAGATGACGACCATTTTTCACAGGAAAAAAAATACAGTAATAATATACTATCTTCTACCTTATCAAGGAAACTCTGAAGTCTATGAGATTCAGCAAGTGATTCCTGGATGAGCGCACTACTTGCTTTAGTCTGATTCAAAGATTCAATCAGATCCTTATTTTCTAGTATGTTGCCTTGAGATGTGGCAAGTGTCTGTAAAAAAAAAGAGTCATCTGTTTTACATTAAAAAAAAAGTAAAGTAACCATTATGAAATCTGTCCTTCCTGACCTATATATATTTCTCAATCATTAAATGTATCAAGAGTACTAGAATCAGGTAGTTAGTCCAAAAACTGAGACTTTCTTTTAAAGAAACATGGAAAATAAAATCCAAGAACAAATTCCAAAAAACCAGATTTCCACGTTCTGAACCTTAAGTCATCAACAAGCTTTTGAGAATGACTTGTATGATCAGGAGGATTTGAGGATCCATTTCTATTAGCATGAAGTACAGCTTCTGTAAAATCCATGACAATACACAAATAAAAAACAAAACAGACCTCTTCCTTAGAAGCTACCTTTTCTTATAAAGGTGTACAACTGTTTCTGACCATAATTACTTTCATTAAAATAAAAAGGCAAACTGAAATCTTAAAATTTGAATATTTTCTCATTTTTAAATATGAGAAAGTGTTATCTATAGAGAACATTACACTTCATTGCTATTAAGAAACAAATGTGGAATTTTACAGTTTTAAATGTCTCTCAACTAATCTTTACATTTTCTACTGGGAATTTTTCTTTCACCTTTTTTTTCCTTTCACAACACAGAATCACTTCTAAATTTGAGAAAGTATCATTTGACATGATTCATAAGCTTAAAGATGTGTTTTTTTAAAAAATCCCATAATCTGAAAAAGAAATAGTAAAGTTTTCTCTTTTATAATGCATTAAAACTAAAGACATTTCTAATCATTCTAAACCAGCCTATACCTAGCCCATCAATTAATTTTGACAATGCTTAACATGTTGAAATACAATTTCATGACAGATGTACTTATCCACTTTACTCTCCCAACAGCCCCATGCGAACATTACTTTCATTTTCTCAAATCAAAAATTCTGAGGCTTCATTATTCCAACACTTTGACCATCTTAATTCAAACACATAGGAAAATGAACACTATGTTATTCATCTAACAGATATAAAAGAGCTAAATTTATTTTACCTCCAACAGAGATTCCTCAAGCTTAGCTAACTGTATCTTCTTATCTTCTTCCTGTTGTAACAGTTTTGTCTTCTGCTCTTCTAAATCAGGCTTTAAATGTTGAATTGTTAAAGCTAAAAGCTAAAAAGAGAGATTATTCAACAGGATAAAAAACACTCTAGTATTTCATAATATATATTCATTAATTATATAGCATAATATATACTAATTAATCATATAGGAGTACGTAGTCTATATTTTTGAAAGCAGATTTCTGAAGGTTTACTCAGTTGCATTAGACATCCAATAGCTTTAAATCTATGCAGACATCCAGGATATCGTGGAGTGGCAAATATAACCCAGGGACTACTGTGAACCGTGCCCTTATGTGTAACAGCAGCTGCAAGCCAGGTGAGATACTCAGGGAGATCTCAAAGGCACTGGATCCCTCTACTGTGGCCACTGATTCACAGCCTTTTATGCTGAGACCTAAACCTTTGCACCTCAATGCAAATCCCGTCTCTTTTTAAAAGACTGGCAGCCTTCATTAGCGTACGTTCTGTCATCAGATATACAAAGAACTAGGGGACACAGAACACAAAGTGGAAAGAATGGCAGTAAACTTCTTTCCAGCAAGTCTAACAGAAATCAAACCCCTCTTTTGCAAACAGAGAGAGAAAACAAAAAATTAAGCTTTATTTTCTGTATTTCCACTTAAAGAGGGGGTCAATCCACTTGGCTACATTGTCTAATGTTGATTCCCTACCTCCAGGGAAGGGAGGAAATCCATACCTGTCGTTCATGTTTTGAATTATATCTTACTTATCAACATCTTATTTAAAACCCATTCTAAACCTCTTGTTAGTTTGGAAAAACTTGTTTCATACCAAATAAAGGGGTTTTTTCTGCCCTGAACTTCTCTCTTGTCTTTTTTTTTCATCTGTCTGTACACTACATTTTGCTTCCTAACTGTTAGAGAAATCTCAAAAGCTACTAGCATTTGGGAGGAAGTAAAATATAGAGCTTTTTGGTTTTGCTACATTTTTCCTGTACACATTTTCTCTAACTAAGACACTGGAGAGCAATAACAGAAATGTTTCCATGGTACTATAAATGTAATCTGAACACAAAACAGAAGCTCAGGTTAATGTGTTGCAAGTGAAGTCAATGAGGTGGTTTAGATTTTCTCTATTGGACTCACTACCTGGTTCCAAAGTGCATAAAAACAAGAGCTGAAAATTTAAATTTAGTTTTAGCATCAATATTTGTGTGCTAGGAAATAGTTCCATCATCATTAATCCAAACTGCTCCACAGGGCTTCTTCCCGAAGCTGGATGTAGCTAAGAATATCCACTAGACATACATTGTTTTTACTCTAAATGCCTACCTGCCCTCTTAAACCACTTCCTGTTGTGGTAAAGTTTACTTCTGTAACAATAGAAGAAGCATCAGGTGGAATGAAGGGATTTGGGTTCCTTGTTGATAGAAAAAGACGGAACTCTTCATTATAATCTATCATTTTTTCACCTATTTGTATAGCATAACGGGGCCCTGCAAATAACAAATACATGTTATACTCAGTCTGATTGGAACATTCTAGAATGATATGAAAATAATGGCATTTGTGAAATACTTTACTACCAATAGATGCACATATATCCTATAATTTTTTTTTTTATAAATTGTGTGGCATTGTCAGGTAAAAAATGCAGCAACATAGCACGGGTTAAGAAAGTTACATAGCAAGAATATTTAATGCATCATGGTAGTTTAATTATCCTTAACCAGTATAAATGGCAAAAAATGCACTTGAAGTAAAAGCAATACTAACATATATTTGAAATCTTCAAACAATGAATAGGAGATGAAACACCACAGAAAATGCACTGAAAAATCTCCCCTTTATGTAAGAACCCTGTCATAATTTAAACACATTCATTTACATTTCCGCATAGGTCTACCACTCTATCAAAACACACTGGCCATAATTATTGGTTAACTAAATTTGTTCAACATTTCCTGAATGTTATCCAATACCATTAGATTCATATCTGGATCTTCACGTATTTGTAGAAGGTTGATGTTGCTGTACAATCATAATTCAATGAAAATTCTATAAAAATTTCTATGATAATTATTATAGAGAAAGCCTATGAAATTAAAGATGCTGGAATACCTAGTCACTAGATTGAAAGTAAAATGTTCCATTAATAAACATCCCATAAACTTGTCTTACTATAAATACATTTAATCACAGTATGAAAGTGTTATTAATAGGGTAAGATTTTGCCTCCTGATACTATAAAAGAAGTAGAGAATTATAAGATGAAAAGTTCAAAAGTAAAAATTTCCTTTCCAGACAAACTTCTGAGGTGGCATAGTTAGACACTTCTCTAATTTTAGCAGCAGGAGCAGATCAGAAATGCTTCAAGTATAAATCTCTTGCTAAAACACTGGTAGAAATGAAAATCCCATATCAATTTTGCTTCTGTGCCACGAATCAGAATGAATTTTAGTCCTATGCTGTAAAAATGTCAAACAGAAAATTGAAGTTGCACAAGGGCAAATTTATTGCCATATAGATATTCACACTTTCTGTAACATTTCATTCCAAATAATGAAAAGATGTACAGTCATCACAAGCAAAATAATGCTGACAGCCCCCCACCTCCACGTTTTGACAAAGAGAAGGAGGGCGGGCTTGCTTGGGAAGCAACTGAAAAGATTCAGTGACCCATTCTCCTTTTTCAAAACCAAGCTCCCTAGTTTGCACTTGCACAGCCCCAGCATTAACGTAGCTCATTAGCATGCAACAGAGGACGCCCGAGTGTCATAAGGAATTTCCCTAAATAAACTAGTACATTTTAACTTAATCTGTCTTCTCAATAGTTCTGCAGGAATATTCATCTCTTAATTTAATTTCTTGAGTTAGTTAAGATGCGTGTAATATTTTTCTGCTTTCCAAAGTTCAGCAGAAGCTAGCGACAAAAAAAGTTGCAAAGATGTTCTACCAAGACTCCAACAGATCCCTGAAGTCGCTGCTTTGGGGATGCTTGCAACTTTTACCAAGGATAAACAAGCAAGCACATCTGCAGTTTGATTTAAACTAACATTTTCTTTTCACTAAATGGGCCTTTCTAGTGTAGGAGACAAATGTATCTAAGAATTCTTCAGAGTTACATAGTGTGTTACTTCTCCAAAGCAGAGATCTTGTAAAATGTACACGTGTGGGGTTTTTTCCCTTTCATTGCATTAGTTAGGGAGACTCCTTCCACCAAATTCTACCATTTTGCTGATCTTCATGCCTCCCCCTGGATTCCAAAGTCACTTCAGGGACAGGCCTGTGTACCTTCTTTAGTTTCTGGTAAATGAAAGACAAAGAGCAACACCAACATTCTAAAACTCTGATTTCTAACTACACAACCAGCTGTGTAATTTCTGGTCTACTTAAGGCCCAAGCTCCTAAGTAAAACTATGTGTTTGAAATTATCATTACAATTTAACTTAGAATTTAAATTGTGAGGAGTTGATAAAAACATTTTATTCTAATTCCAGTCAACAAATCTTTAAATATCTTTCAGTGTTTCCACTTACTAAACAAGAACATTTCTCCAACCTATTTCATGCACTGAAATGTTAGTAGCAGGTTAGTATTAAAGAGCAAAGAACGAAATAATACTTTTAGAAAATCTGAATTTTATATGATATATATATATAGACCTAACCTACAAAAGATCTGAGGAAACTTTTATAAAGATCTTGGTCGTTTACCTTGAGCAACAAGATCTTTCCTTAGCAACGGGTAAAGTACAGGCTCCACTCCATCCATTTCCTGTATAATAAGTGTTTTCCCAAATCTCACTGCCAGCTCAAGAGCCGTTAGGAAGTTGGTGTCCTGGGCACATAAAAATAAATTCCTTTGATTCATGTTTTGAACACTTCAAAATGAACAGGAAGGCATTATACCAGGAATTTGAATCTAAAAATCAGCACTATAGCTGAAAAATCCTATTACAAGCATCACACGATATTTCAGGGTTTAGTCACAAATGTTTAATTTTAAAAAGTTTCATCTATTCAGCGACTGACATGCAGGCAATCTATTTAATATGTTTAGCTCTCCGAGTGCTGCACTGGAAGAGAGCAGGACTATCACAGGTCTTGTGTCACATTTGTGAGGTGCACCTGGAAGCCCCGGCTAGTTAACGCATCTCATGTCTTACAGGTAGTTACGTATCACCCTAAGGACAGGATTCACATCGATGTTAAAATACTTAAACACATGTAGGTGTCTAAACATATACTTGGTTTTCAAGAATCCATTATTGTTAGTGGAGATCCTAGACAACGCAGACACCAGAACCTAAAGGGTAATCAAGCCAATCAGCTAGCAGGGGAAGGACTCAATTACCCAGAGATACGTATCTAGTAGTATCAGAGAGAAATTAAAAGGCCTGCCCAGAGCTGGCAGGGATCTGTGGAGGCAATCTGTGGAAGCAGGGGTTCCCTTGAAGCAATATCCTGAAGTCAGGCAGGGTTTACTAAAGAACTTCTGAATGGCACTTGGTGCCTGCCTATGCGTGTGCAACTGAGCCAAGCCTTGCTACTCATCTAAAGTGACATGCAGACAATTAATCTCAGGTTCCTCATTCTTAAACTGAAATTCAATCTACTATTCCCAACATAGATAATAAAGCACAAATATCATAATGAAAAAGCATATACATATTCCTCAAGTCCAGTGAACTGCAACCAAGAATGCAAAAGACCTCTCTCTTTGAAAATCATTTAATATTTTCAATACCAGGTAAGAATCATTGTAAACAAGAATCCTGTGAGAAATCATATGCTTCACAGAATATAACCCCAATTTTGGTGATTCATATCACACATCCTTAAAAACTGCTCTCCGAAGTCTGGAATATAGTGAGCTCAAGCAGAATGGAATTTTAAGACCAAGAGTAAATACTGCACCTGTTGGTTAATAACTTCCAGACGTGATTCCTTCAAATGTGTCTTCAACCATTCAGTAGCCCGGAAAGAAGGGTCTATCAAAAATGGGCAAACCTTACTCTAGGGGAAAAAAAAACAAACAAAAAGCCCATATATATGTATTTATTGAAATCTATTTTCTTTAAGAATAAAACTGAATGAAGTCCTTTTTTTGTTTCCCCAGACTAATATTATAGGTATTTTAAAATCTTTCCCCTGGACAAGCTGTTTAAAGAAACAGTAGCAGCCTAGTAACAAAATAACAACAAAAAAAAAGCCCAAAATTGTCAGGTGTTTGTCCTG
>NW_009730106.1:0-18489 GCF_000703405.1 Apaloderma vittatum | reverse complement strand
AAGCTAAGCATTTCTTCACCTTCTCTTAAAAACAGAAATCTATTCAATGAGTATAATCTACAGCTTTTTTCATGCACAACTGCTTTGAAATTTAGAACTGGTATTATTTTGCCTTTTTCTTCAGCAGACAAAGGTACATTACTTCTGGTTTGAGACCCCAAATCATTTCAGAAAGAATAACAAATATAAGGATTTTGCAGGCATAAAGATACAAATAGCATTTTACTTACAATTATGAACAAATTTAGATCTCAAACTTGTAAACGCTACAGCAGGATATATTGGTGATATGCCTAGTAACAAGTATACTGAAAAGACAGCAGGTTTTCAATTTGATAAAACCTAATCCATGAAAACTAAGGCTTCAAAATCTAGATGCTTTTAAAGGCATCCACATGTAGCCTTTTCTTTTTTCTAAGAATAAAAAGTATTAGAAATTATACATCAAAGTGAACACATATGGGACATAGTCTTCCACTGACAGTAAATGATGATTCACACTTTAAGCCTGAGTAGACTGATAGCAGGTTGTGTCTGTTCAACATCTGGAAGAAAATTGTGAAAGCAAAAAAAGAAAAAAATGTATTTTCTTTAACTGCTTTTATCCTTTTGCTACAGAAAACCCAGAGTTATGTATCTGTTTCCCTGCGTGTGTTCTGTGGTGTTAATAAAGTAACACAACTGAAATAGTTCAACATTCCAAAGAGATGCCTGAATTTTCTATAAATTTAAATACTTCTAAGACAAAACAAAAAAACAAGTTTACCTGCAAGATGACAAGAGCATTTTCTATTGAAAGGTCATCTGAAGGCAAACCCTCACTTTTCCAGACTAATTCCTCACTTTCTGTACACAGGAACCGCCGTAAATTGAACTCTGATAAATGAAATTGTTTGTGCTAGTATTTATAGTTTAAATAATTTTTAAGCATTTACCACTCTATAGACAATGGAGACTGTCTAGCAGTGCAAGTGTGCAGATTTCCCTTAAATTCATATTTTTTATTGCTTGAACTTATTACTGTTAACTAGCTGATGCTATAAAAATAATTAATGGTGTTATTAACACACATAGATAAAAATAATCACTAAAAAAGCAGAAGCATTCAGAACACATTGGCAAACTTACAACACAATGTGAATACATTCATTCATGTAAACACTTCTTTTTAAGGAAGGGCTATGGAGCTAAATCTTAAGAATTTACAAGTATTTATAATCTCAACAATAGAATAATCCTAAGAAATAGTCTGTTTGTTTATACAAGTAGTTATTGAGTAAGAAAATCATCTGGGAACACAAAGACAGTTGAGACTGTTCATTAGAGCTCACAGGCATTTCTCCCTTCCTTAAGCTTAACTAGCTACACACAGACAGACAGACAGACAGACAGACACACACACACACACACACAAAATTACTTTCAAGGCCTGAAGATTTGGTCCATTCGTCCAAGCTGGTTTTCCTCTGATCCTCAGGAGCAGCAGAAAGGTAGGTAATAAATGCAGCTGCTAACTGAGCTCTTTTAGGCAATGTAGCCAGTTCATCCGTTATCTCTGACACCTTCCAAAACAAAGTACAGAATATATAGGGATAGTGCAAACAAAAACTATGTTAATATTTCTCCTTAGTTACTAGAAAGTCAGAATTAAATTTGCCTGTTATGGAGAATACAGTTGAGACAGTCTCTCTTCTTGCATTTCAGGTATCTCTACTGAGCTAACCCACAGCAACAGACATGTGAAGTATGGGAGACGAGAAAGTACGAAGAGACGCCGGGGGACCTTACAACTGCCTTCCAATACCTGAAAGGAACCTACAGGAAGGCTGGGGAGGGACTTTTTACAACAGTGTCCAGCGATAGGACAAGGGGAAATGGTTTTAAATTGAAGGAGAATAGGTTTAGATTGGATCTTAAGAAGAAATTCTTCAGTATGAGGGTGGCAAGACTCTGGACTAGATTGCCCAGAGAGGTTGTGGATGCCTCCTCCCTGGAGGTGTTCAAGGCCATATACACACAAAAAAAGAGAAGGAACTTGCTTTCTCCTTACTTTAAAGGGAGATTAATACTGTTTTTTCACGGTCCTCAGTTTGGGATGAGTTCCAAACTAACATTTCTGCTAGTCTGGTCTACAGCATACCATTAACAGACTGAACTTTCTACAAACAGGGGTAATGTACCAGAGTGAAAAACTGTGAGGAATCACTTTTAGAAGCATTTTAACTCTGAAGTTCAAATATACCCAATCCTTACTATAGCAGATGGAATAGCTGTAGAACTAGTGTCAAGAGGACAATCTTCCACTATTTTCCATGTTGGTCAAGCCACAAGAAGGAATCATCTAACCCTACCTTTGGTTCTTCAAAACGCAGGTATTTAGTCTAATTGTTTAGACTTTTTTCAGTGTCAACAGAGAGACAGGACCATGTCTCTCTGCAGGGAGATTTTTTCCATTTTAAGATACCAAAGCTTGTTACCGCTTTCTGGAGGAGACAGCTATTTTCAGCTTGCATCTATCTTGAAATTTTCCTTTCTGTTTCAGACTAAAGAAGGGCCTGTGTGTCCAAAGCTTGGCAGTTTCTCTCAAAAATATCATTTGAGCAAATAAGATTTTCCCTACTTCAGAAGCAGAAAAGTTTCAAACATGTAAGCGAAGACGGCAAAGGCAACACAGCATTTTGGGAAGGCCTACATTTGCATTTCCAACATCAGTGCTATAAAGGAGCTATGTTTTAAGACTGCGATTACTTAATGCTTTCCCAAAATCTGTCCCTTTTGATTGTGTCTCAACTTGGAGGGTCCAACTGCTGACATGTTCAGACAGCATAACAGATTATTATTCTGATTAAAAAATGTCAAAGAACGTTGTATGTTCTATATTAAACATTGGAGGATTTCTTACACATTCTGTAGCTGTGTGATATAGCTGAGGTAACCTATACAGTGAAGTAAAAGGAAGTTTCAGAAGGAAGAAAAGTTTCTATTTCTAATGAGAAATCAGAGAAGTGGACACTTTGGAGATATGCACAATGGCAATAACTCCTGTTCTCTAAACAACACAAAAATTGTATTTTCAAATTATCGGCTATAAGATGTATTTATGAAAATTTTCACTAACCTGGGTGCTCCATCTTTTGTGTTCCCTATCGAGTTGGTTTATCAGTACCTCTGCAGCTTTCAGCGTTTGCTGAGCTTTACTTAGTTCAGCTTCAAGTTTTGCTGCTTCTGTTGTTCTACTCTGGAACCTGTAAAACAACCACGATTTGCAATTGCTATTACAAACTATTTAAACTTACGGACAACTATTTTCAAGGCAGTTTAACTGACTGAATTTGTAATGAATTCCTCCCTTACAGTTTATGAGAACACAATTATAATTTTTTTATACTTTCTCCTTCTAATTGGCAGATGAGCTGCCATTTAGATACACGCACGGGTGAAATTTAAAAATACATTTGTGATATAGAATATAAAGTCTGAAAATCATTCCTTCTAATTAAACAGCCTGATGTGATGTTAGTTATCGTGTTAAGTTTTATTCTGCACCTAATCGGGACTACAGAAGGCTCAACGCCATGCTATGGATTTGTAACTTTTGGGTAAATTTAATCTATGAAGCCTTTAAAGGAGAATGTCACTAATTCACACAGATGACCCCAATTCAAAGCACAGTACTCTACTCTGTAATAACTACTAAGTAAGGACACGTCCCAAACAGCAGGCACAGTTTCACTAGTATTTTATAATATTTAATAACTAATTAGCTTAATTAATATCTAATTCATGCATTGAATAATCTATCTTTTTAAAATGGTGTATTTAACTGTAGTATATACTAACTAGTTAATCTAAGACAGCACTATATAGTTGAACGACAAGAGGAATACTCCAATCATTTTTTGGCAGACTACAAAACACGACTTTAGCAGTATGTACATAAGACGGGCTCTAAAGTTTCTCCTAACTATGGAAAAAAACTGAAAGACTTGCATTAAACTGAATTCAGAGAAACTAAAACAGTTCACCACAGTAATTTTTATGCCACTGTGTGTCATATACTTGATGAGATGCTAAGAAAAAAGGAGACAGATAACTAGCTAACTGTCAGGAAAGCAGGCCATCCTGAAAGAAACAGAACTGCTTTTATTCCAGCTGTCATCTGCAGAAGTTTGCACAGGAATGTCTCCAAAGACCTGAGGAGACATTAAAGTCATTTTAGGCGTAAAAGCTAAGAGACATACTGCTTCTCTTTGACATCTACCATGTATACACTGAAGGTTTCCAACACCGTCAGTAGTTAGAAGTGGGAATGTTTAAGGAGCACTTAATCCGATCAATGTGATGAACTGTATTCTAACAGTATTTATTTATCTCCAGAGTGTATAGATAGCCCAGTTATCACTATTTCTGATGCAAGAATCTTGCAGAGCAGGGATTTACATTTAGTTAGGTACATTTCATTATTCATACCTAAAATCATCGATGTTTTTATTTATATTCTGAAATAAACCCAACTTACTTATCTTTCAGTTCTGATACTTTTTGACCAACAGAGTTCAGGAGATCTTCTAACTTCTGTTTTCTGCCTTCAGTTTTCTTGAGATTACTACAAAAATGTAACATTTGTTTTAAGACTATGGATCCAAAGGAAAAAATAAGAGTAAGTGTAACACAGAAGTAATTTACACAGAGACAGTTCAGAGATGGTTCTTTCTTGCAATTTATATTAACAAAAATCTGTTTTCACATGTAAAAGTTTTGAGTACTCATCACATCACTGTAAAAATGCAAACTAAATACTCCATCCAAGTGTAGTCTAAAGATCAGAATAAATTCTGCTAATACAGAATTTCAAGACCTGTCAAAATAGTCAGTGTAGATTCCTCAGGTTATGGATGGTCATAAAAATAGGTCATATCTTTCTGATCCTAAGGAGAAACTGATTATACTTGGTACATGACTGAAAAAGACGAACTACACCTCATAAAACAACAGGGGCTTCACTGACAGAATCCATTTTAAGCATAGCCGTGATTTTTGTTTCTTCCTGACCTACTGCAGCTGAGGCAGGTAACTTGTGAGTAGACAAAAAGTATGCAAGGCATAGCTTCCAGAAAAAACAAAATATTGCATACTTACTTCTTCTGTCTCAGCATCAATGCTTTTATTACCTATAGATGAGGTAGAGTTTCTTACATCTTTTTTTTTCATAAACTTCAATTCCTCCTTGGTGGCTTTAGCTGCACCCACCACTACTGGAATTAAGAACATTTATTTTTGTAATAGCGTCTAACTTACACTTCCAAGCCAGCCTTTTCTTTTTCCAAAGGCTGAATTCGTTCTAGGACATGGGAGTACTGGACGTTGGCATTCACCCAAGCTGCTAATGGAGCGGCTGCAGCACTGGCTCGCTTAGCATTCTGAAAAAATCAGGAACAGGTACAAGAACTTGAAGTACAATGTAGCTGAGATAAATACAGGATAAATGACTGTAACAGACTTATGAGTCATCAACATAAATTAGTCAGCTCCTCTGCTGAACTCATCTTTTAAATTGTGACCCAGAGATTATATTGTAGGCTATCCATCTCTGTTAAAAAAAAAAGTAATGGACATCTTTACAATTAAAAAGATTCGTGTAAGGTAAGAAGTTTTAAATTATCAGTGTGTTCCTTCTCAGGGATCTACAACTTTCCATTTAAAAGTAAGACACTAGTATATAAGAATTCCTTTTTATAGCTACTGCCAAATCAGTTCTTAAAGATCACCTATATATTTAATCATTATCAGTCCTTTTTTAATTCAGTGTACAATTAAGAATTGTACTGCTACAAGGAAGCCAGAAGGAGCCAGTTACAGCTCCTTGATCTGAGTTCTAACTTATATTAGTGACAAAAATCTCTGAAGACTGTAATAATTTCTCATCCCACTGCTCCTCAGTCATTAACAGAACTCTCATTGTTAGAGGCAGTAGGCAACTGAATAATCTCTGACACATGTTTATCTCTTTAAAGTGACAAATTCTGTAAGCAGTATTCATCACCTCTTCTCTACATTAGGTTAATTCTAAAATTTACATTGGCAAATCAAACAAACACGCATTTTTATTTTTTTTTCTCTTTGTCCTTTTTCATTTTATGTAATGCGATCAGGAATTACCTTTGGATCAAAAGATGTTCTGTTTTTAGAAAGAAGTTCTTCAACACTCTCTCGTATT
Source organism: Apaloderma vittatum (assembly GCF_000703405.1). NCBI lineage: Eukaryota > Metazoa > Chordata > Aves > Trogoniformes > Trogonidae > Apaloderma > Apaloderma vittatum. Next base: position 12,272 of record NW_009730106.1, on the reverse strand, counting down.
TCTTTTGGAATATTACGGGCATCAAAGGTAGCTATGTCCTCCCTCACACCTCTTTTGGCCAAAAAACTGTGAAAAGAATTGCATAACTAAGCAAAGAAGAACTAAAAGTTAAAGACAATATTAGCCTATGAAACCAAAGAATTCTGTACACACTTGATTCCTGAATGTAATAGAAAGTATTTCACACTGTAAACTACTGTTGAAGATAAAATTTACATAAAATCCTCACCTCTTCATGCTCACCCATGATGTATCAAAAATCCCCATCAGCCGTAAAACTCCTTCTAGTATATCTCTGATTATGTCAGGGGGCATCCGCAGCGACCGGATTTCGGACAAAGACTCTGGCTTTATATTTCCAACTGCTAACTTAGCTTCATTTACCAGTGGCTTAAAACATAAATACACATTAAAAAAGAGGTGAGGATACAAGAAACTGAACATGTGCCATTTTAGTTTTCATAGCATTTCTTTTACTTTGTTCATATTTTACTATGTAAGCAGCTGCCATCAATGCATACTCATGTGCACAAGTTATTAAAAAGTTGCCATGTTTTTATTAAGTGATAATAAATGTATTTCCATATAAAACAGCACATTATAATCCTGATTTTCCCTGACTTTTCATTCAGCACTGTAACTCAGAGACATATAGATATTAGTATTAATCATGTTTGTTTGCTCTGTCATTGCTTAAAAATTCATTATGATAAAAGTATCTTCTAATAATGATGCTCATCACTATTTATAGGCATGCATGAGGATATCTTTGTAAAGTTACATAGAAGTACAGGTCACAAAAGCTATCTATTTTCAGCAGCTAAACATATCCAGACAGTCTTTGCCCTTATCCATCAAGCAACAAAATGACAAGAAGACAGAAGAAAGATTATCATTAAATCCTGTGCACACCTTGCACATCCTTCTTATTTATCACAGATCATAGAAAGGGATTTACGTTAATCCTGTAGTCCTATGTCACTTTCAGTACAAGAATGTAATTCCTTGGCACATATTATATGTAACAGGGAAAAAAAAACAACCTAAAACCAAGTAGCTGTACTTTCTCCTTACTCTTTAGTACAATTTTAAAATTGATGGGACAAAAAAGAGAGTCAAAAAGCAATGACTGAACACACGTATCTCCCCAAAAACCTGATGCTTAAGGGCTGTGTCAAACAAGCAGCTTGCTACAGTGCCATCAGGATAACAATTTTCAGAATGATAACTGGAAATTCTCTGTCATCAAACTGTTTTCATTCAGCTGATAGCACCAAGCCCTGTGATATTACCAGCTTGACCAAGGTGGAGTAATGTAGTTGGTCTATATATTATTAATTGAAAAACATTTCATTAAATCTGCAGAACTCAGTGGTAGATCACGGCAGCATCGAAATAACAATAGGAAGGTAGGATTTGGCCCCAAAAATGCTTTCTGTAATTAAGATCTAACAGAACACAAATGCCAAAATGACAATCTAAATCTGGCACACAGAATAATGTTCCTAATGCATAACACTTGTAATATCAAATTAATTTAGAGCAAAGTTTAAGAAATGCAGGGATAAATATGCAGATCCATTTTGCATAGCAGGACTTCAGTAAGTCAAATAAAATCAGACTGCAAAATATTACTTTTCTTTATCAGCTCTTACCTGAACCTCTTTTAGTTCATCCTCAATTTTTCTTTTTCTTTCTGCTATTTCTGCAGCCTCTTCTGCTATTCGGTGTTTTATCTTTTCCATTTCTGTTTTTTGCTCACTAGCATTCTGTCAGAAAAATAAAACATTTAGTTTCAAAATATACACAGATTTTAGCACTTTAAGTATCTTATTTCTTTTAGTCTTGTTTATAATACACAATACCAATTACAATAAAATATCTGAGGCTATTTGATACCAGATGACTAGGTTGCTTTTACTATGTGTCCTTACCTTTCTTTACCATGGACAAGTTCTGTATATCTATTTTTGAGGCTCACTATGACCTTTTTTCTCCTTGCCTCTAATTTTCCAATCCTTATCAAGATGTCAGTCCTGCTCTAACAGTGTAAGAGTGACAGCCTCTGCAACATTCACAGTATCTTTCCACCACTGTCTTTGTAGGTGCCCACATTTCTGTTTCTTTCATGATACCACTAAGACTCTCCTGTTTCTACAGTGTTCATAAAAGCAGCAGTTTTGTTAGAACTATAAGCCTAGAAATACTAATACATTATTGTAAATCTGCACCCGTCTCTAAGGATACCTGTCTTATGTTCTGCACATATATTGTAAGCTGTTTGGGGTTGCAACTTTTTTGTTTCTGGATTTGTACTGTGCCTATCATAGAACAGATTGTGGCTATTAGACAACTCCAGGACTCCTAAGCACTTCAGTATAACAATTACTACTTAGTATATAAAACTATAACAAAAAGGAGCTTATGTATCCCGAAGCTAACAAAACAAACCCCACAAAAAAACAGGGCCTACCAATACCAGTTACAAAAAAAAAAATTGAGGATAAATGCATAAAAGATTAATATTCTAGGCTCAGTTCACCTAGAGGATACAAGACAACAAAGCCCAGAGTTTACATTTTTTCATCATTATAATCAGCAATTTTTCAGAGTTTACATTTTTTCATCATTATAATCAGCAATTGTTGTGCTGAGTTGAACTTGTAGCAGAAGCTCACACATGTATATAAGCACAGAAAACCCCGAGAGTAATAATAATCTTTCTGAGCACTTAACCCAAGCTTCAGACCAGCATGTCACTGAAGATCACATCCAAATCCACAAAACATTAGCCACGTAAAACTAGATTAGACTTTTCATGCAAATGTACAAGTACTGAATGATAGCTCTGAATATGAAAACCTTAAAATTCAGTTGTAGGTCAAAAGCCTTGCTCTAATGGAAGATTAGAAGAGTCCGTATGGATTAGTGCCCTCTCTCTTACATAAACTAGAACATCTGAAGTGATATTAAAGTGTCAGAGGGCACCTATACTTTATGCTAATCTAAATAATCAGAATTCTACTGATTTTTTTTCTGACGTCAATGGGCCCATCATGTTTCATTGTTTCCGGCCTATTCTTGGATTTTGACCTATAATGTAATACCTGCTACCTACACAACCTGTAACTCTACTGGACAACAGCAGACACAGATTTAGCAGAGAAATCAGCGAAAATGGCATAAAAATATCTTTTGAGGCCAGCAGTGAACATATCAAGCCAATCACCAACATTCAAATTCATGTAAAGTAGGCAGACAGAGCCTAAAATTCTAAGAATTTCCAACAGAAGTACACCCATAAAAATGGGATGTAATGCACCTTTAAAGCACTGTGAACCAAACGTTTTCAAAGAGCAGGCACCTACTTTGCTGCACAGAGAGAACTTCTTTGTCATTGAGCTTCTTCACTTAAGTTTGCTTCAGACTGATCAGACTAAATCAGTGACAAAACAGTGTAGTGACAACAGATTCACTATAGTTTATCCTGCATTTATGATTCCTGGAAGCAGCAATGCAGGATCAATCTTCTCCTCAAAAAACAGAAGGTCTACCTCTGAGCTCAAGACTGAAAATTCAAGGAGTGCTGAATACAGAGATATTATTTAACCTTCTTTGAGGTTAACTTCAGAGGATCAGACCTCACAATATACATAACTTCTAATAGTCCACAAATTTAATTTCTAGTCTTTGTTACTTAAAATAGTGCTACTTGTCAGTATTTTGTTTAAACTTTCTATCTATTACAATAAATATTATAAAAAGGATCAGTTTTTAAAGTTCTAGGAAAACTTTCAGACTAAGCTACAGCAGTAAATACTACTCAGGTGCAAAACTTGTACAGTTCTCTTCCTATTCAGTTAATTCAAACATAATCTCTATTATGTAATCCTCTGTCCTGCTGCAAGTTTATTCAAGCCATAGTCCTCTCTGCTGTTGCAAGCTTATTCAAAACTCAGAGTTCATGCACTCACTTAGCCAAATTCTTGTAAAATCATCAAGTTGTGCAACCTTTGAAAAGAACACAAAGCTCAGGTAGTTACGAAGACCAAAAATAGAAAAGTATGAGTATTTTTCATTTTGATCTAATTCTATACAACACCTGCATAGATACTGTAATTTCTTGAAGGGCAGCATCAGCCTCATCTTGCTTTGTTTTGAGTAAAATACTTTGTTCTTCAGCTTTCCTGTTCAGTTCATCCACCAGGGCCTTAGCTTCATTCAGCTTTGAAACACCTGCCTATAAAGTTTATAAGAAGTAGTTATTCAGCAATGAATTTTATATAAATTTAAATGAAAGTTGGTTAGAAACAGTATACACAAACTAAGAATGATGTAGACTAATATTCTTAATTTTCTAATTTCTGTTCCACATTTTCTCGATATTAGTTACACATTCTTAGTATTATTTAACCCAAGAACAGACACTGTACGATCTATTGCTACACCAAAAGTTGAGAATAAAATTCTTAAAATTACAAAACCTTAATGGAACAGTAACTAGTACATAATCTTTTTCTCATTAATTCAATAATGTTTTAGTTAAATGATATTACCTCCACATAATTATATCTCCTTTAAAAGCAAATCTACAAAAATTAACTAATCGAAACAATTTACATTATCCCATTTCTCCATATTTGTACACCCTCTAAAGAACACAGAAGTACATAAAATAAAACCTATCGGACACTTTATTGAGGAAAAAATATCAACAAACCCAAGAAACTACTCTTCACTTTCTGAGGCATTTGAACAGTGATGTCCTATTCCTGCTCTGAAACCACAGCACGAGCAAACGCCAACAGAGGCCAACTCACACAACCATGTACCAGCTACAGTCCATTAATACGTGAGGCATTTCCAAATGTGAGAGTATTTTGAAAAGCCGTATGTTAAAACCATTTTAAATGCATACCTGCAGGTGGTTCTGCCTTTTCATTAGCTCTCTTCTTTTACTGTTATTGATGGTACTGTATATACGAAGGAATGTCATATACCTGCTGGGCGTTGCTCCATGCATTTTACATGAATTGTGGATTGCCAGAAATGACTTCAGAAAATCAGAATCACCTGTAAATCATAACTTGTTACACAGATAATAAGATACTCAATCCTACCTCATATTAAAATAACTAAGGAAGAGCAACAGAATGTTTTTTGAGATAGTCAGCTCAGTCAGTTGAGCGTGGCGCTATCAACGCCAAGGTCGCAGGTTCGATTCCCGTTTGGCCCCCATGTGTTGCCTGATCTAGTCAAGAGGTGGTGTCCCTGGGGACAAGGAGGCTGGATTAAAATGATCTCTAAGGTCCCTTCCAGCCTAGATCATTCTGTATTAATTAGGAGTATTGCAAATATCACAAAGAATATACTTGGAGATTTTTAGAAAGAAGAAACACCATGAATTTTTGCTTTCTCCCCTGTTTCTGATGACAGGTATACTAAAATATTTTTCTGAACATTCCAGGCCCTTCATTTGTTGAACAGTTTCTCAAGCCACAAAATATCACAAAATATATTGTATTATCCTACAAAAGAAAAAAATGCTAAAATCTAAGCACATTTAAATGAATGCCTTTAGTAAGTACTGAGGCATAGATTATGTACCATGATCTAGGATAAAGACAGATGGTAGCATGAACACTAAATCCTAAATGTAGTCTTTTCCTGATGGGCTGGAATGCCTCTTAAAAACCTGTATAACACAGGAAACTCCAAGTAAACTATAATTTTAGATGATCTTAGCTCCACAACTTCTAAGTGCTACTCAGACCAATGCTTTATAAAAAGTGGATAAAAGAACATTACAAAAATAGGTGCTGGCACTGGCCTTCTAGATTATGTTTGACGCCTTTTTTTTAAAATGGTTAAATTTGAAGGTTTTTTACAAAAACAAATTATGCTGAGAAAAGGAAAGGGTATTGCTTACAAGAAATTAGGTACTGAAGATAACGAATTATTAAAGTAAAATGAGCAGGTCTACGATAAGAATAATGAAAACGTACAGACCAAAAAACTGTCAAACAATCAAATGTTGAGGTTGCAAGAAAACATTCATAGAGAAGGAAGACACAAACTAAAACAAGATGCATCTTAATCAATTTATAGAATTGAATATACGCAGTGATACGCAGTGTGACAGAAGACACTGGGTTTTATGAGCCAGAATGTATGTTCCAGACTAACGTTCCCTTGCACAAAATCCCTGCCATGAGAACAACACTGAAGTCTAGGAATATGCTCGCAAAAACCAACTCAAAGTATCCATGCTATAACCATCACCCAACACAGGACTGAGTAAGTGCTTAATAAGTAATAATAACTAGTGGGTCCACCTAAATATTACCTGCACGTTTTTTCGTAAGTTCCTTATGTGCTTTTCCAGTCTTTTCCTGTTCATCTGATTCATACAGAAGCATTTCAGGTATCTAAAAAAATGAACACGATTTTTTGTATGAAAATTATGAACAAGGAAAATTTGAGTTAAACTTATAAAAAGAAACCTTCAACGTAGTTTCGCATTTGAAAAGACTGAGTACGATAGATTTATTCATTATTTACAGAATATTTATAGCATTAAAAATATCAATTTCACCTCTCCCTGTTACTGATAACTTCCTGTTCTCTCAAGCCGATGAGCTCTTGCTGGCTGTAAGAAAGAGCAACTAATTCTTGGAGGACTCTTACACAAATCACACAGATGTCAAAGATGTAAAACGATACACAACTCTATAGGAAATCAGTCAGTCTTGAGCATAACTGTGGGAGGTACAATGCCAGAATTAAACAATAACTACATATAAGTCTTTGAAGACTTTTTTACGGTCCAAGAGCGGACTTACCTTCAGATGTTATCAACTATACAATATACCATAGCAAAAATAAAGTATATTCAAAAGTTCTGGCATATGACTAAATAAGCCTCCATTTTAGAAAAAAAAACCCTATTGAAGTGAAAGTGAAAATACTCTGAAAAAACTGTGAACAGACCTGGTCCAAACATTTTTGCCAAAATAAACTTTTAGTACAACTTGCCATTGGAATAAGGCAGAAATGGAGACTCCTGTGGCTCTGCCAGGAGAGCAACCAACCCCATGGTCCAGGTGGTGAAACTCATCCCGTTGAGTCAACAGGAGAGGCCAGACCACCTTACAAGCTAGTCCCAGGGGGTTACTGCCTAGCAGTCTTGGAACACGTTATGGTAAGCAGTGGAAGAGCACTTCACATTGCACAAGATTTACTGTGGGTTGGTGAGGCACCCGCAGGAACTGGCTGCCAGAGGATCTAGAAGGTCCACACCAACTGTCTGAGACCGTGGAATCTAGGAGTCAAACCAGACCCAGCTGCACGTGTCCGTGTGTGTGTGTTCAGGTACTTGGATGTGCTTGTGCAGGACACAATGAAGAGATCCTAGATCCAAGACCAGCTACGGGATGGACTGGATGTCTAAGCCCAGTTACTGGAAGGATTCAGCGTTTGTGTATGTGTGCGCATGTGTACGCGCACTGAAGCTGGGGCAGGGCAGGGGCTGCAGGCATCAAAGTTTGTACATGTGGATGCCCAGGGAGGAGACCAGGGGATCCAGAGGCAATTACTGAAGGGGGTGTATGTCTGTGCTCTGCTGCTAGGGGGATCCACATTCTGCACATGTACATGTTTCCCACTAACAAACCTTCACTGGGACCACTCAGAGCACGGAATAGGCTGCTGCCAACTGTGTTGCCTGTGTTCGTGCTGAGGGTTTCCGTTTGTGTTGTTCTGTGCGGCCAATCGCACGTGTACATGTGCTGCCTGTGTGTGTTTGTGTGTGTGCCTGTCTGAACCAGCCTCACCACTGGTTCGAGTTGGGGCAGTGAGGCTGTGGCAGCCCTGCCCCTATCAGGGTACCAGATTTGACAATCTCTATAATATACAGAACTAATATATGTAATTCTCAAACTTGTACTCTGAGCATCCTGAAAAAAAAGCAGATCTGGACCCTACAAAGAACACGCTGACTTCCTTCCATTTAGCAAAACACTTTAAGATTCAAGGTTTACAGTGATTCTTAGATCTACAGCAGCAAAAAAGAAACCTATTTTTGAACTAGCTGTCAAGCACAATAGTAACAGCAGATACCATCAGCATAGTTGGCTTTAACTTTTTGCTTGCAGACTACTTGTATTTAATTCTTAAACGATGTTTATTCAGTCATAGTAGTCAGAATTTTGTTCAAGTCAGCCCAAAGACAGAATAAAACATAATGTTACTGGTAAAATAACAATGCTAACATTATTAATTGTTCTGCAGAATCTTCTGTCTTTGTAGGACTGCACAAATGGATTAAATAAGCACAGTGAAAATTACTCCTTCACAACTTTAAATATTTTCATCTTATTCAGCATAGCTCGGTTATTTTTGGAGATACTAACTTTAAAAAGTTGCACTTTTTAATTCATGCAATTTACCTTTTTCATACTGTTTTCTGACCAGGCTTCCATCCACAAAACCTGACATTTCTTGTACAGTGCTGGATTACTTTCACAGTTTATTGTGAAATTTAAATTGGTAGAATCCATGATCAAGACAACATGGAGATTTTGTTGGATCCCTAAGAAAATGCAACATATTAAATATTTAGTAGATAACAATCTGACTACATGATGGCACATTACTGCAAATACAACATAATTAACTGTCCTTCAAATACAACCTAATTAACTGTCCTTCAAATACTTATTACAAGGTAATTTCTGAAAAAAAAAAAAAAGGATACTACTACATCACACCAGGGCAGGAATGTTTATAAACAGAACTTAAACAAATTAGTATCATGGATTCTTATTATGTCTATTACAGTGTTCTTGGGTTTTTTTTAATTTAGAAGAGCTGATAGTATTTAAATAGATACTACTAGTTCTCATTCCAATGAATATAGACCCACAGAACCTATTAGAAGTAGATTCGAGGCCCTTGAGTATGACTGCCAACATCTGTATTCTTTCAGTCACATTCTATTTATTTGTAAACTATTTAATCTTCTTGTTGGTCCAAGGAAGAAACACAAATAATTAAGAAACGTATCTGTAAACTTATGATTACTCCGAATACAAAGTGATTTATAGGTATAATCGACAAACAGAAGAAAACTATTACTAGATAAATAAGCCAAACAAATCAGAAGATGATGGGCACAAAAGCCTTCTTCTTTCTGATTAATTTCAACAGTAGATTTTGTAACACCTTTGTAGATCATTCATGGACAAAAATTTTCAGACAGAAGAACAAAACGTATGCTGAGGGTTCTGTACCCTTAAATATCACACTGTAATTATTATTCCTGCCTGATTTTTAATAACTGAAAGGTAAAAATGTGCACAAAATAATGCCCACATTAGAATTATTTTCCATTATTCCACGACTTTTGTAACTTTGTAATAAAATATAACTTATAATTCTCTTTACTTACGGTATGTGAAATAGTTGAAAATTGGTCCTGTAAAACCATCTTCTGAAGCTTGATCCTTCAGAGGAGATAGTAATGGTTCTAATTCTTCTATTTTGTATAGCCCAGGAACTTCTCCTATTCCAAGAATGAATTTAAAATGTCAGATCAAATGCACAATAATTATTCAAATTCCTTTGAATTATTCCCTTGAATCTCCTGTACAGAGAATGTGAACATGGGAGTATTCACCTCCACGCTTTCCTGAGTATCATCCCATGTACTTCATTCTTTTCATTATTAATTATAGTGATTCCATCTGACTTAAAAACTCATTCAAATCTACCCAAAGACAGTGATCCAGTACTGCACACAAACAAATCAAATCAGACTTTGTCATCCACCAGAAAACAGAAACCTGAAAGAGTGTAGTTATCTAGGTCCTCAGACACAAATGTTTATTGCTGGACAACAAGAACCTAGTACTGTAAGGAGGCTCAGATTTGCACCTGGGGGACAGGGAAACCTGATGCTCTTATCGATCAAACTAGTGCAGTCTCAAAAAAATCTAAGTTACACACAGTCCTTCAGTGATCTCCCTGATCCAGGAACAAAGCTAGATAACAAAATAAAGTCACTTTTGTTATTTGTTATTGTCAATTCTTTCATTGTTTTCAGAAAAGTGGGCTTTATGCGTGTTCTTTCAAGTAAAGGACTCAGTCTATACAATCTAGTAAAATGCTGGGACTCCTCTCAATTTTTTCATTTTTATTAGAAAAGGGAAGCTGTAGAGTACAATACATGACCATTTTTTTGCTATGCCATTATAGAGTCCTCTTCTGAAATAATTTTCTTAACTTGAAACTTTGAGGAACTGAAAGCATCTGTACAGTAGGGGAGGTTAAAGGAGAGTTAAGTGAACTTCAAGTCAGATTTTCATGGCCAAGCACTCTACCTAAAAACTAACTAAAATTTCTGATATGGACATAAGAGTTAGAAAACATCATCTAATTCTGCCTCATTGAGCTAACTGTGTGGTAAAAGCAGTACCATCATCTTCTGGTACTTCTCTCACCTGAAGACAGTAAACTGTTGACCATCTCAAGGAACGTGGAATGAACAAACTGATAGTCTTCCAGCAGCAATACCACCTGCTGTGCTTCAATGCCCGCAAGCTCCACCACCTAGAAACAGGGAAGACATTTAAATCTCAGTATATGGAATATATGTAACATTCATAAAAGAATGATAATCTCTCTTGATTATACGTTACATATATATTTTCCTCCTAGCATCTATACTACTACATATTTACAAAAGATTACTAGGTGATTCAGATACATAAGATACCAAACATAGAGAACATTCTACCTAGAATTATAACTTGGTAATCAAAAAACAATTAAATCAGACTCTTTCAGAGAGTATATTTATGTTCCACATGTGACTCAGTCATAGAGTTGTATCGCTCTTTTATGTGGGCTTAGCTCTCGAATTTTCTGTAGCACTGCTGAATGTACTGGGAAACTCCTGACTCAAGGTTTGCATTTTTTTCTTCAGTAATAAGTACACTTTCATCAATCATCAAAATTTTACTTGATTCAGCTACTGTCCTATTAACTGGCATACGACTGTAGAGATAGAAAATAAATATGTATAGAAATACAAAAATTTTTTACACGAAAAAAACTTTTCCATTATTAACATAAACTTAGAATTTATGAAGTCTGCAACACTCATAAAAACAGCTCTGGTGTTCAAAAAAGTGGAGTTTCAGGGAATTACTATGAAGAATAGTTGACACACCTAGACATTGAGAACTTCTAAAAATCTACTTATTTCATTTAGACTACTGACGTCTTGCTCTTCTTAAAATATCTCTTCATACAACAATTTTGCATCATCAAAACCCCCATATTCGTATGGTAGGTTTTTTTAACACACATCTACAACACTATAAAATGGAAGACACTAAGTGACTTACGTATTTAAGATCATTTTTGAACTGCTTCATCTCATAGCCTCTGGAAATTTTGGGAGTAATCAGGACAGCTCCATGCATATGACTAACTAAAGAGGTAACTGTTCGACGACCTACACCACTCCGTCCTGCCAAAAGAAGTGATCCTCCAGGAAAACTTAGTACTCTGTCCACTTTAGACATATAACTGAGGACTTCTTGGAACAGTAAAAACTCTATCTCTTTTTTGTCTCGCTCATAATGAATTATACCCTATTAAAAAAAGAAAAAAATAATGTGTTCACTAAAAATAAATAAAAGCAGTAAGATACAAAAGCATCCAACATTTAAAAGTTTAGAAAAGAAGGGCTTGAAAGTTGGTATTCATAACAAATAAATTACTTATGAGACAAAATTTAGATTATCATGTGTGAAACACACATGATAACAGCTTCTAAGATTCAGTTATGACCTTCTTATACGTAATAAAATCTCATCATTGAAGCCCAATACAATTGTGTAGCCAGAAGAAAAAGAACAACTGTCTGATTACTGAGCCTACTGAACATCATTTCCCATTTATTTTAAGGAGAGGGAGTAGTTTCCCATCTACAAGAGCAGTCCATAAACCACTGTTAATAAGGGGAGATGATATCCTGAAAATCATTCAGCCTAGCAAAAGTTCACGTTTGCAGCTCCTCATCATGCTCATTTTTTGTACTTTACTGTTCAAAAGCATGTCAAATCTCCAAACAATCCATTCATATTTCTTCAAATAAAAACTACATTAGCAAATCACAAATTCAGAAAGCAAACATTTAATAAAACACTTTGGTACTCAAACAGTACAGGAGCATATATCATAGAATCACAGAATCATAGAATGGC
>NW_009730105.1:68121-73534 GCF_000703405.1 Apaloderma vittatum | reverse complement strand
AGAGGCAATAGGGGAGGGGCACTGCAAGAGACACGGCTAATGCTGTGGGGCCTGCTAATGTTACCTACTGTAAAGAAACAGAACTGTGTCCTGTCGTCTTATTAAAAAAACATGCTTAATCAAGCAGAATAAAGCAGTGGTGCCTGAGGGAGATTTAGACTACTTAAGTATGGCTAATAAAAGTTTGCAATTCAAGACAATTTCCAAACTATTGCTATTATCATTTTGTCACCCCTGATCTTTTGAACAGGAAGGTCAAAGAGCTGATTGTGTGCTAGCCTGGTGGGTTTCTTTTCCACAGAGTACTCTATGTATTCAGAAAGCATCAGTGCCCCGAAACAGCCCCTCTTCCCTCTTCTCCATACACAATTGTACCCTGTGCAATTACATTTCAGCAGGCCTCCACACTCCAGAAAGAAAGAGACAGAGTTTCTCTTCTAATACCATAAAACTACAGACTCCAGATTTTGAACCAAGTCTGCTTTCATAAATCTATTTTCTTTCATGCACAATATTGTATTTAAAAGAAATGTTGCCCTTCATTTCTTTGCAGTTCTTTACAGAAAACAAGGCTACCTTCAGTCAAGTAATCAGGAGTTTAAAACCAAGGTTTTTCATCTAGGGCACAGGTAGCAAAACAGAAACATGATTTACTCTCAAGACTCCAGCACTACCAGCAGGAAGCCCAGGTTTAAAAAACTGAGCTGTAATACCCAGTGGGGAAAAAGGTTCTGAACACTTCTAAGTCTACCTTGCTAGTGTCTGGCAGTTGTGGTCCATCACTCTAATCCACCAGGGGCGCCAGCGTGCTCTTCAGAGTCCAAACATTTCCTATTGACTGGGAAAATCTTCACCAAAAGAGTTGCCAAGTGTTTGAATAAGCTGCTCAGGGAAGTGGTGGAGCCCTCATCCCTGGAGGTATTTAAAAGATGTGTAGATAAGGTGCTCGGGGACATGGTTTAGTGGTGGGCCTGGCACTGCTGGGTTAACAGTTGGACTCGATCTTAAAGGTCCTCTCCAGTCAAAACGATTCCATGATTCTCTGATGGTGCCTGGCTGGAGCTTGCTGCTCAGCACCCAAGCACGCTATCACCCAGCCCAGCATGGTTCCTCCCCAGTGCACAGCTGGTCTGCCTACTTCAGCTCCTTTCTCTTGCTGCCATCCTATATATCCTCCAAAACCAGAAAAATAAATCACACCCCCTACCCTTCTTATTTATACAGGCAAGACTGTCAGAAATTGGAGAATGAATTTTTAAAAGCCTCACTCTAAGAGCTGACAGGTGTGCAGCATTCAAAAATTTCCTCCTTGTTTCAGTGTCATTGGGGCAATGTTAAGACTGCGAAAATACCACCTAAGTATCACTGTTGCTTCAAGGTGCCAGAGGCACCTGACCAGTAAGAGCCAGAAGTTCAAGGACATGAGCGGATACTAGGCTGCTCAATCCTGACCATGAGGCAGAGTGTTTGGAAATCAGAGTATGGCACTACTGTATGGGAGAAGAATGGACTAGACACTGACATTTCAACACAATTATCTTCAAAAATAACTTAGGAAATGCATCACCAAGAAAATAAAACTCTCTTTTTACTGCAGGATTCACCACTTCTCTAGCTTCACAGACAATACACCAGCAAAGAGCAGAAATCAGCCTTTAACCAGTTTCTTTGTTCCCACTAAAGGTCAAGATTGAGAAGAAATATAAAGGCACCAATGACAACCTACAGAGTAAATACTTCAGATGACATCCAGGGTTAGCTTTAATAATTGAATTTACGTGTATTTTCTTTGACATTTGACAGCATATATTCCAGTAGAACAGGGAGGCTCCCTTCTATGAAGTATGTGCTTATGAGAGAAATTTCTAGAAGAAAGTGGAGAGGAAAACATTAAGGAACAAGAGACTAATTACAAGGTTCATGCCATCTGTGTCCATCAAAATCTTGACTTTCTCATATACCCTTCTCTGTGACAGATTTCTTCTGACACAAAATCTAGAAAACTGCCATTGAAAACTCCTGTAAAAATTGAAACAAAGTCTGAAGACCTAACGATCAGTGACCTTCCCCTCCACACACCCCAAATAGAGGTGCAGGACTACGTGCACTGTGGCCATCTGGCCTGGAAGGAGTTTGGGAGAGCAAAAGCAGCAAAGAGTTGTGGCAGCCGTGTTGCTTATCACCGCAAAAATTAGCGCTTCGGCTGCGCTAACCTGAAACTCGACAGATTTATTAGAAACCTGAAACATTAAGTACTAACCAGAACTTTGAGTTCCCTGCCTGTAAGATTAACAAACATCACAAAGTTGCACTGGGCAGCACAGATTAACTGAGGAAGAACAGCGCAAGAATTCCAGGGTGGGGGGAAGGAAATTAAAGAACAAGAATGGAGTCCAAGAATTTAGCCACATTTGCAAACTTCCCCCTTTTGCAAAGTATCCAACATAAACTCGTCCTGCTTCTACGCTCAAACAGTGGGTCTTCGATGGTCTTTCAGTCTCCAGTTGCATTTCAGCACACCAGTGGATTTTACCTATGGACCCAGTAGTGCAGGATGTGCTGAAAACTGGCAGGTTGAAACCTCCAAGGGCTGAGAAAGACCCAGGAACTGCACCTGGAGGTTTCCAGTGCAAGGCTCAGTTCTCAGCTTCATCACTTGCAGGTAACATCACTCCAGGTACACCCTCCTTTCTTGTCCACCCTTCCTGATTCAGGGACACTAATTCTTTAAAGGAAGATCATCTCCTACGTCTAGCACCGTGCAGCTCTGGTATCAAGGTGTGAAAAAGGGTAACATTGGAGGTACATACCATCCCCCTGTAAGGGAACCTCCGAATCTCTTGACGTTAGGATGACTTCTCCTCCCTCAGACAGGCAGTATTATTCTGTATCTGGAGCCCATTGCTGTGAAACACACATTTCCTTTGGGAAAAATACACCCTCAGCAAACCTAGTTAAGGAGGAAGCAAATGCCACAGAAGGTCTTGAGACAATGTCCTCCAGCACAGCTTACCAGGTGTCCCCAGGTGAAGGAGGGGAGGGAACAAACCTCCCCTATAGGTAACCTTTTAAAAGGGCTTCCTGGCAATGAGAAATTATTACAGTTTTGGAGACCCCTGCATCCTACAGCCCCAATCCCTCTGCTTAATCTGCCCAGAGAGACAACTCAAATGTAAGAAAGCACTTTTGTTATAAACAGCCACAGTAAAAGCCCGGTTTTAATTGCCACCAAAATCAGAGGTGAAACTTCCCTCAACTTCTCAAACGCATTTCTAAGTTGCAATATTTTTCCTGATTTTTTTTTTGAGCTTTTCCTTCTGAAATGTAGTTTTGAAAATACCTATGAAAGTTTTCTGTGGCACTGTAATGGTCACAATTACTTGTGTACTATATAGTACATACAGTAATTTGTTATTATATAATGGTTCCTTACCCTCACTACTTCCACCTCCCCAAAAAAAGTCCCAGGGTATGAGTTTGGGGAATAATCTTCCTTTCAATTTTCACGTTATTGCCATGCGGGTCTCCTGGGTTCATTTTGGCTCTGAATTTAGAAAATGGAAATTTTTGTTTCTCTGCCCATACACCCTGTATGATTTGAGACAGATTCTAGAGTTGCCAAATTTTTTTTAATGCTACATATATAGAAGAACTGCAGAACTGAGTTTCTTAGCTCATCTATCCTCCTTTGTCCAGATTAACGCACCGAAGTCGCAACTAGAATCCATCTCACTCCACATCACTGTGACAGGAGAAATTTGGACTCAAAAAGCTAGTCCACTGAGTATCCACAGCAAGTTTTACACCTCAGAATAGTTAGGACATTGAATATTGTTTACCTATGAATTACGTCAATTTATCATTCACTCACTGAGCTTTACAAGTGCCTTCTCTCTTATTAATCATTATTAATTAGCCTTGAAGCAAATGTTACTTTAATTTCACAGAATCACAGAATGTTCGGGGTTGGAAGGGACCTCTGAAGATCATCTAGTCCAACCTTCATCCCAGCATACCTAACCACTACACCATAGCCTCAAGTGCTAGATCTACTTTTTTTTTTAAACACCTCCAGGGTTGGTGACTCCACCACCTCCCTGGGCAGCCTGTTCCAGTGCCTCACCACTCGTTCAGTAAAGAACTTCCTCCGAATATCCAATCTAAACTTACCCTGACGCAACTTGAGGCCTTTTCCCCTTGTCCTGTCATTAGTAATTAGAGAGAAGAGACCAGCACCAGCCTCACTTCAGCCTCCTTTTAGGTAGTTGTAGAGGGCAATAAGGTCTCCTCTCAGCCTCCTCTTCTCCAGACTAAACAAATCCAGTTCCCTCAGCCCCTCTTCACAGGGCATGTTTTCCAGACCTCTCAAAAGCCTTGTTGCCCTTCTCTGCACCCGCTCCAGCACCTCGATGTCCTTCTTGTACTGTGGTGACCAAAACTGGACACAGTACTCGAGGTGAGGTCTCACGAGTGCCGAGTACAGGGGCATGATCACCTCCCTCCTCCTGCTGGTCACACCATTTCTGATCCAGGCCAGGATGCCATTGGCCTTCCTGGCCACCTGGGCACACTGCTGGCTCATGTTCAGATGGTTTCACCTTTATTTCCATTGTAATCACACCTTGTACGATAGCAGCCTCTTATTTTGTCATGCTTGGTACACATCTATTGAAAATGGGTTTATCTACAGAGTCACATAGACTATCACAATTTATAACAAGGTGTTCAATTCTTTGGAACCAAACTGAGCACTAACTGCCTTGAGCTGTTTGGTGGGAAATTAGATTTGTACTAAACAGCTTAGTACTCTGGGGAAAGCAGAATAAACTACATCTGGCAGTTTTATGAGTTTCAGAACTTCAGAATTACTGTATTTGTATTGCTATCAGTAAGCTCAGATGTCATTATCTAAGATTTGTTTTTTTCTACGTATCATTGCCCCAAAATGGATTTAAATAAATAAATGGAAGGTTATGAAACATCTCTAATAAAATAAAACACTTTATATTTAAAATATGGAATGAAAGAACAAAAGACTACTTGGGAACAATTTGATTTAAATCTTAGCTTTCAGATAAAACTACATCAGTAAATGTGCTTCCAGATGGGCAAGCCAGGAGTAAAAACTAAATTGAAAACATGGAAAAATACCTCTATCTTACTCCTTTTCCAATCTGCAGCAGAAGGACAGCTCTCTCAAATCCTTTCTTTCCTGACACTACCCACGTCACGTCAGAGAAGGGGAAAGAGACAAAGGAAAGATATTAAAATCTTTTATGCTCAACCATTTAAATGGGCATTCCAGCTGATACCACACTAATTCTGAGTAACAGTCCCTCTTGTAAGGACAAGAGTTCTTTCTTTAAATTCCCAAATGCTGTTGATACAATATGATAATGCAACTCAATTAGCT
>NW_009730105.1:33222-68090 GCF_000703405.1 Apaloderma vittatum | reverse complement strand
TCAGCAGGACTTAGTACTAGCAAATCTTTTGTTGGATGGTGAAGTGCCACCTCCACTAGGAAATTTCATAAAATACTTTTATCATGGCAAAAAGTATATATTTTCTATAGAAGGACAACAGAAATTGTTAATGAGATGAAGCTTCTGGAGCCATAATTACACAGCTAAAAGTCTGTGATTGTCACACTGTTTCCAAGACTGGTGTCTGCAAGCAAGATCCGCATTGTAACATTTTGTGCTGAAGTCACTGCTGATTCTGCCCCCTACCTTTCTCAGAATTGATAATTTTATTGCCCTTAGCAATGCTGTGGAAAGATAAAATACACAGTGGAGGAATCTGGATTTGCAGACTTACTCAGTGTGACTGCTGAATTACAAAAATATAGGAACCTATCTTTGCGCTTAAAGTAGCAAATATTTCTGTATTGCTTTACTCTGATGAACAGGCAACTCAAGCTTGACCCATCTGTCCAGTTGCAGTTGCCAGATATGACCTTCATAAGACTTAATACATTTTTGGAAGTACTTTTTTTAAAATTTAACTTCCTTTTTCGGTGGAATTATCCAAAAAGCCGCTCAATTAAGTCTTTTTTATTTTTTTTTTATGCCATACTAATTAGTAAAGTAAAATCTTCTGCAAAGGTTTCACAGAGTCCTCATAGGACTTTCTACATTTTCGAGTCCCTGCCAGAGGGCATGTTTTCAAATAAGTGGAGCTTTCAATAAGATTAGCTGTAATTTGGATTCCTGTCATAAAGCAGAATTAGACTTGAGTCTGATTTGACAAGGAGCACGGAAGAACCGGGACAGAAAGACAAAAGTAAGACTAGAGGTATCTAACATACCATGATTAAATTAGTAGATGTAAAGATCCTTACAAATCTGAAAAATTATCTAGATAACAATGGGGAAAAAAAACCTCTGTCCTACTGCAGTTTCAAAACAGTATATATATACACCATAAAAATCTGAGTCTGTACAAACCTGGACTTCTATTCAGTGCCTTTACTGTGATGCTGGATGCTGTCCTCATACAGGGTGACTAATTATGGAGACTAATATAGTGAAGCTTTAACGAGGGCCATTGGCAAGTAATTACCTCTATTAGTATTTCTATACTTACATCCTTGTAAATTGTTAAATGGTGCCCTTTCCTGTCAGATTCATATCTCCTAGTGCAGTGGTTTTCATAAAGCCAGTTTTAAATTTTGGGCAAGGTAGACACAGTCTAGTGAAAACAAGAAATATTTAATGAAACCAAGAACAGAATCTGTAGTGTGTATGCAGATTGAAATCCAACCTGTCCAAGTTCTTAAGCAGCCAGGACTTAAGGCAGATTAAATGGATTTAATTCTGCAGTATACAATGCAACTTACTTCTTCCCTGCCACCCACAAGTCTCAAAAAATTTTCACTAATTTCTCTTTGCTCCTAATCAGACCTAGAAGAAGAAAACTTGTCCAACTGATAAAAACAGTTCAACAGTCTTTCTCACTGTTTATTATTATTAACTTCACTTCTGATGGTGTTGTAGTTATTAATATTTTAGGCATATGATTATTAGTACACAGTATCATTTATTCAATCTTATACATCACAATACTCAGATAAAATTAAATAACCATTACTAACACATGACTAGGATGGAGCACAATCCCTAAAAAAAAGTAAAAAACCCACAATGTTTATCAATATATCTTGAATTCCAGTGTTCAGAAGGGTAAGTGGGAAGAACAGACACTTGTACAGCTGCAGTCACCAGTCTCCAATAAGAATTGTTCCTGTTCAAATCCTTATGCCCTTTGTGTGGCTTCAGCACTTTGGTGCATCTCACTCTGACATCAGTAACACTGCTCATTAAGCAGCGTATAACCCAGTTAAAAAGATCAGAGAAGAACAATTTTTACTAACAGAAGAAAAAAAAAACCAAAACCACAACTACATCAATCATTTTAAGTCTTCCTTTCTGGTTATTTTAGTGACATGATGCAAGGCTGCAGACTTGGACGACAGCAAAAATTCACCATTTCCAAGAACAGAAATATTTTTTGGTTTCATTTTGGAGATTTGTTGTTTTGTTATTTGTTGTTTATTTTTTTCTGGTATCTATGTAGATTTACCTCCAAGTAGTTTTTAAACTAATAAACATATGTACACAATATTTTCTATGTAGCTTTTTTTGAGGCTTGGTTTTACTGGTATCTCTGGATTAGATTTCATCATTTTTTACGGTTCCTTAGTAAATCCACCTTTCTAACTAAAAATTTGAATAAAATATCTTTGCCATGAGACTCTTTGAGGTGAAGGAGATGAAGACGACCATCTTCTTGTCCTATGTTTCCCTGACCCCAGGTCAGGGCAATGGTACATGGCAGTTCCCTCTAGGGAAAACTAGAGAAGGCAATGCCACCCACCTCTCACCAGTTGCACTTTAGTATTGCTAGGATAGATCCAATAAAACAAAAAAGAGGGACTGAGGTTTGAGTAGAAACATTTTCCTTTTTATCTCTCAGAAGGAATTCTCCGCTTCATGTCATTTTGTCTCTACGTTGTGGGAACCATCTGGATGGCTGTGTTTTCATACCATCTGTATGTGATCACTGAAACAAGCACAGAGGTCCCACAGCCCAAGTGCTGAGCACTTCTGGAGCCCTCCTGAAAGAATGAACTAATGCTTGAGCTAAAGAGACAGCTGAGGCTTATGATCACTCCCCACAGTCCAGCCCTAAAGACAGCAAAAACACAGCCACAAGGAACATAGGATCCATTTAGGTTGGGAAAGACCTTTAAGATGATCAAGTGCAACAGTTAAGAATTTGATATACAAATAAATGCCAGTTATGCATTAAAAAGTATTCAGATATTGAGAATATTTTCTTAATGGTGTTTAAAAAGACACTGTAGCAGAATTTGAGATAGCACTAAATGCCACCGGACTTCAGCTGGCAAAGAACAGCCAAGGCAGTATTTTTGTTAACAAGTAGCACATCCCCATAGAAATGTATTTAGAGGCAAAAACCTTTGATGCTAGATTACCGTTAAAAGACCCTTCCAACCCAAAATATTTTGATTCTATGATGAAGTCCTGACTTCCACCGGTGCTGAAGACCTGACAAACCTAATCTTGCTCAGTAGCTCGCACGTGATCGCTCCCGACCACAGGAAGATGAATACCTTTGTGAATTCATCCCCAAATCTCAGTCCAGCCTTCCTGAATTCAAAGGAAAAGTAAACTTTTAGGTATCCTCTTGGATTACTTCCTAGGTAATGCCAGAGTGTGCACATGATAAGTAGGTCATGGCATGAAACATGAAGGAAACAAGGATTTCATGATTCACCATGGGGTCAGTCCTGAAATAAAGTTGTATAAACATTATGTTTTGTTTACATAAATGACTTAAAACAAAAGATATGTACATTATTTCAAGAAATAATTTTTAATTAGAATTGTTTTCCTCAATGGCTATTTTTGACTAACCTACACACCACAAGCAAACAAAAGCAACATTTTATCTGGGGTAACAGGTTCAGAGAGAACTTTCTTCCCTCATTTCCTCCTCCTTTTTTACAGAAAAAAAAAAAAAGTGAGAAGTCATTTCTAATGCACTCGGAAGAAATCTGGCTGTCTTAACAGTCAGGGCCACACTTAAAAACATATCTAAATACCTATGGATAGGCAAGGCTGTCTGGAATAAGTTACTTAACTCCTGCACATGTGAGGAGCACAACTCAGGAGGTACTTTCAGGGATTCAGCAGAGTCTTAAACACTTGCTTATGTTATTGTTACCCGAATCGCAACTGCTGCAGTCAGTCTTCTCTGAAGGAAGGAATCCCTGACAAAAAAATACCATTTTGAATAATTTCCCCATTAAACACGACACTTCAGAGTGCCTGTCACAAACAACCAACCAGGGTCAAGGTCTTCCTCTGGGATCACACCACTGTAGAACCACAGAATCACAGGAAGGTTTGGGTTGGAAGGGACTTTAACGATCATCTCGTTCAACTCCCCCACCATGGACAGGGACACCTCCCACCAGATCAGGTTGCTCAAAGCCCCATCCAACCTGGCCTGGAACAATTCCCGGGAGATGACAGCCACAGTTTCTCTGTCTTTAGAAGATGTCAGGTCTTCCCAAAAATTCCCACTCAAGTGGCTTCATTTGAACCACTGCTTATTGGACCAACCTTCAGGTTTGCTCTAACTCAGTGGGTTTTGCCTACGTACCTTCACTGGAAGCAACTTGGCTTCAACATTCCTTTCCTCCCTTCTCTCCTTCATTTATCATTCAGAATCCCTGGCTCCTTCTGAACAAAGGAGAATATATATAACTGCATTCAATTTATGAGAAATGTTTGAGCATTAGTCATTTCATATATGTCAAAACACATTTTGGAATCTGGCCAAAACCATATAATCTGTATTATCTACGATTTTAAAGAGTAACATCAGCACACTACTAAACATAGAAATATGTGAAAAGCACATTCCTGTCGCACTTTCTCAAGCTCTTGATTTAAATTCAGGTTTATTAGTAAAAAAACCACTACCAAAATAGCTTTGAAATTTTAATTTTCTTTTGAAATAAAGATCTCTTCTAGATAGAGCTGCTGTTGCTTGTGTCTGAATGCTCTCCACTTTCATTATACAGTTTTTTTCTTACAGCTGCTAAATCCTATTTTCACAAGAGGAAAAAAAAAAAAGGCAGTTTCGCACCTCTAATCATCAAAGCAGCATAATTTAGGCCTTTATTGTGTCAGTCATGAATTGTCTTTCTTGTGAGCTCACAATGTCATAATATTCTTTTTGATTAATGAGGATCCTACAATTACAGGGTAGGAACCATCAACGCTGTACTGCAGAGCCTGTCTCAAGGCAAAAATTACCATTAATGCTAATGCATTACCAAAGAGTTCAAGGTGGAAGTATTGCTGCCAGTGAATCAAAATACTCTGGTAGCTTTTGCTGTCTCTAGAACACTGTTCTGGGTGAGACCTCCTGTTTTTCCCACACTTGATGCCATTGCTCAGAATAATGGGAATATCTCTGCCCACCTCAGAGGTCAGCAGAGAGGGTTGGAAGCATTTGAGGCAGGCAGAGGACATAATTTTGCAAAAATAGAGTCAAAAAGCAAAACCAAAACAAATCAATAACTATTCAAATCAATCCTGGTATTGTTACAGGCTATTTGCTTTCTTGCTAGTAGCTAAAAACACATTTTTCCAACTGTAATCACAAAAAACCCCCCTGTTTCACAAACCAGTATACATTGCGCTACAGTCAAGATACTTATTTTATATTCACAAGTCTAGTCACCAAACTCTGCTCTAGAAACACCAGGATATTTTCTAGATGGCTCTCTGTGACTTGGGTAGCTTGATCCCATTGCTAAATTAGAGACGGACCTGAAAATTTTACATGCTGCTTAACTCCTTTTGAAATTTTGCTCTCAGCGATTTTAGAGACAGTACTCCAAGCTTTCTACTGTTTATTGTTTTCCCACTTCTCTCAGTATTCCAAGTATGTACTAAAGATAAAAACCATAGGACTCAAAACCTGAAAAAACAATTTTACCCTTCAGAAAATAAATACTCGAGATGGGAGTGATTAAATAGTGAGCGGCACAAGCGATGTCAAAACCGAAAGTCTCTTTGATGCCGCACGTTCAGAACACACTATCATCTCCCTTGAATCCTCCTCTTTTGTCACATCCCCTGATTTGATTTCACTCTGGTGGGATGGCATCACATTTGAACAACTCAAGTGAGGAGGCTTATTCCAACTTCCAGTATGTCAATGCCAGTTACTGAACACACGCTTTGCAATGAAAAAGTATGGCTGATGTAGC
This sequence comes from Apaloderma vittatum, assembly GCF_000703405.1. Taxonomy (NCBI): domain Eukaryota; kingdom Metazoa; phylum Chordata; class Aves; order Trogoniformes; family Trogonidae; genus Apaloderma; species Apaloderma vittatum. The sequence goes on along the minus strand of NW_009730105.1, from coordinate 62,241 downwards.
AGATTGGTTGTTATTCATATATTTTATCCAGATGAAAGACATTAGCCCTAGGAAAATAAATGGCTGCTCCCAGGCTTTGCCTCTCTTGTCATTGCAATCACCCTGAACAATCCCATGCAGAAGCCTATCCAGCTCTGTCTTCAACAAAATTTCAACTACCTCATGCCACTATTCTTGTGAAGGCTGTCCCACAAACTTCTATAGGCTGGTTGCTATTCCAGATGGTTAGAAATCACCCTCTAATTTTCAACCTTAATTTATGCATGGTATCCATTTGTTCTTCTGCCAGTATTGTTCTGCAGCAACAAATCTGAGTCAGGCTTGGATCAGTGAGTGGTAACTTAAAGATTAAAGGGTCATTGTATTGCCTTTGTTTATGAACTAATTCCTCCTGTAGCTATTTTAATGGGAAATATGAAGTGCTGAGACATATAAATGAATGTCATTGGCAGTTAAAATGATGGCTTACAAAGTTACATGACAATTAACAGGCTTCCTAAATTATAGTTCATGCATTAAATGATTAAAATCTAATTATCTATATGTGTATCTCTCTATAAGCTCATTATCTGTCACTTGTTAAATACGTAAGTGTTCTACAAAAGCCTCAGTCATTAATAATAAAGTAATTAAAAATTATCGACAATGCACTTTGAGTAAATTAGACAGAAAATATACTTATCACATATATTAACGTGATGAGTTGATTTGCCTTGTTAGAAGGCTTTTTGTTCTTCTGTGCTACCTGAGCCTTTTGCTGAACCCTCGTGCTCTCAGGGAACCACAGATGCCCGCTCCTGCCCCAGCCATTCCTCACCCCGCTGCCCACCTTCTCCTGCCGGGCAGCCCCCATTCACCTCCTTCACATTCCTCTGCTGCTGATGGACGGCTTTAATGGACAACAGCTGGACGAGGCTCTCTCCTGGTGTACACAAGGGAATGTCTGACCATAAAGCAACACCAAATGCTGCCACCCTTCCAAAAGCGTATCTTCCCACATGCAGACATGCAGTGAAAGAGGAGGTCTGTGACAGACGGTGGCAGCAACCTTAAACTCTGTTTTCTGGCACAGGTAAAGCAGGCAGCTTGCTACCTCCAGCACTGCTGCCACTTCCAAAGGTCAGAGCTATTTGCTTCTGCTCCATTTTGTTGTGTGTTGCCTTTAAGACAAATACACAAGGTTAAGCTGTTATCAGATAATGCACATGGAGCTGGAGGTGGGTCAGGAGACAAAGCCTGCAGCACTCATGCTAAATAATGACTTGGTCAGGCAGAGATTCCTCCAGTCCTCAGGGGAGGGGGAAATAAAAAATAAATATCAGTATCAAACAGATTAAACAGCACACACTTCTGATCCTCCCCCAGCTGCTTAAATAGCTGAACCACAAAAAGCAGTGAGTAGTATTGTCCAGTCCACGGCAGGAGTATCTGCCAGGCTGTCACATCCCGAGCTTACGGGACGATGACTCAAGTTCGCTGATTCCCAGGCCAGGATTAAGGTAAATCAACTCCAAGGGTCCCAATGCCATTTTATTTACCAATCAACATAGCTGGTGAAGGAACAAGAGGGTAAGTGAAGGAACTAGAGGAAGCCTGGAGAAGAGGAGACTCAAGGGGAACCTTATCACTCTCTACAGCTCCCTGCAGGGAGGGTGTAGTCAAGTGGGGGTCGGGCTCTTCTCCCGGGCAACCAGTGACAGGACAAGAGCGCATGGCCTGAAACTGCATCAGGGGAGGTTTAGGTTGGATCTCAGGAAACACTTTCTCACAGAGGATGCACTGCACAGGGAAGTGGTGGAGTCACCATCCCTGGAGGGGTTTAAGGAGAGGCTGGATGTGGCACTGAGTGCCGTGGTAGAGACTGCATGTGGCACTTAGTGCTGTGGTCTAGCTGATGTGGTGGTGTTGGGTCATTGGCTGGACTCTATGATCTCAGAGGTCTTTTCCAGCCTCAATCGATTTTGTGATGCTATGAATTAATATCGATGCACTTCAGTTGCCCACTTAACGCTGTTAACGTGCCTCACAATAAAGAACCCTCCCTAGAGGTGTTCAAGGCCAAGTAGGACAGAACCCTGAGTAGCCTGGTCTAGTTGAGAGGCGTCCCTGTCCATGATAGGAAGGTCGGATTAAATAATCTCTAAAGTGCCTTCCAACTTGGGCCATTCTATGATGAAACAAAAGAACTGGCCTTGCCACAGGTAACCCTTTTGCTGCTTCAGATGTTTGTTTATCAGTCCCTCACACAGGCTGAGCTTTTATGAAGGTCACTGCTGAGGAATTGCTGGCCAATTCCTCCGTCTGCTGATAAAACAAAACAGGAGTCCTGCCCTTCCAGCCCAAATCACGCTTCGGCTTGGAGAGGCTTTTTTTCCTACAAAACAGATTTCAGCACAACACTTGTGTCTTCACTAAAACTGCCTCCTAATGCAAAGCCGTCTCTGGAGGGCATGACTGGATAATCTACTGTGAATAACTGTACATGGGTACATACATACAAAATCTCCTTCAAACATAGTACTTATTTCTCCACACATGACCAAAAGGGGAAAGGACAGAGTTTGCTTAAATCTTGAATCCATTACAGCTTAGTGTCTCAAACTATTCCTGTGAAAGAAAAATAAACTCTGCTGTCATTAATCTTTGTATTTTTGCTTTACATATTATACCAGATTTTTGCTTCTCCGTAAAATTGGGGTTTTTCCACAGGAAAAAAAAAAGCAGGCAGTTCTGCACACAAACAATTCTTTCCCTGGGATCCTCCCCAATACCTGCTGAATAGTGATTTTGCTTCCCCTTAAATTAAACCAAAGCTTCAAAGACAACTGGAATGGTGTTGAATAAAAAGGATATATATAAATATTATTTCCCTTAATTCTGAATTGCATTAGTAGTGGGCCAGTATTTTCTTTCTTTCAAACATTAAGGTTTGAAAGAAGATAATATTCTTAAAGGTATATTTGTATATACATAGCTATCTGTTATTTTCTCACAGGGAATAAAAGACCAAGAAAAGTAATAGCAGCTCAAGTGAAGTTAATGATCTGATCATTTTTTTTTAATGATCTGGTCATTTTTTTGAATTATCTTTACAGCTTAATTTAGAATATTCTTTGCCAATAATACATCACTGAATTGCAACTTTGAGTCCAACATTGAGTAAGTTTCACACAACCTCACAAGAAAACCCCACCACCTCTTTATGTTTTAAATTTGCTTTTGCTGGAGATGGCAAGGAGAAAGTGGAAGCTGCTGCATGCCCAGAAACAGAAAGGCTGCATTTCCGCAGGAATAAAAAAAGTGGCCTCAGTGACATAGACTTTAGGAAAATAGCTGAAATTGCCCTTCCAAGCCCCCGCCACTCCCTGATAAATAAAAAGATCCTGTGTGGCTTACTTTGCTCTTAAATTTTTTTAAAAAATATAACTTGCTTCCTGGGTTGTAAATGCAGTATTTCAATGGGAAGATTAGTCAGTTTTCACAGGAATTAGCAGAGTCCTATCATTCACAGATGACTTGTACAATTAAATCTGTTTTCTGTCATTAATCTGGCAGTGACTGGCTGACTGGTCACCTACAGTGAGCTGTGAGAGATGGGAAGCGGGGAATAGTCATGTTTATTCACCAGATAGTACTGTGAAAAACAAAAAAAAATTATCTTGGGAAAACTGTGGGGCATAGAGAAGCCCTTGTCCATTCAATGCAGGGTGCAAGTTAATTGTGATTCTTTGGAGCTCTTTTCTCACCCACAGTTCAGGGAAGGGAGCTATTTCCTTTTGACGAGAGGAAGAAATGGAAAACAAATATACAGAAGATTGATAAAAGTATGAAGAATAAGCACCAGCAAGTCTTTGAGGAACTACTTATTCATTAATAATATTTACTTAGCAGTAACAGATGTTCAAACCTCAGCTTTTCAGTACAGAAACTCCTTTAATGTCACTACAACAAGCCCTCAGCATGGCTGTAAACCAGATTTCTGGATTGGAGGAACTTGTTTTACTACTTGAGAAGACGCCTGCTAGTTGGGGAAAGGACTTCAAAACTCATCTGAATTTAAGTGCCATTGATAAAGCACAAGCTCAGACACACCTGGCTCAGAAAACACATTTGCTCAGCAGCAGACGAGTCCTTCAATACCCTGGGTAAATCTCAGAAAGCTGAGTTTGGGCAAGGTTGATGAAGCTGGCTTAAAGTGAGTAAAACTGAAGCTTTGGGACAGCAGACCAGTGCCAGATTCCAGCAGAGCCTGTTAAACTGAAATCTTCTTACACCAACTTGTTCTTTCTACAGAAAAGTAGATACACATGCCAGTTTCTCCATTGACAGATCTCTGATTTTTGAGATGAAAAAAAGCTGCAAATCGAGAAGAAATAAAACTGAAAAGAAAATTTGAAAAGAAAAGGAAAAAAAAAGAAAAAAGGGAACAAAATGGCAGAGAGTATGGAAGTAATGTGAGTTCCATTCCTTGGTGTGTGTATGAGTCCTATATCGGTATATGTGAATTCTATATTCTTGGCACAAGGATATACCAAAGGTAGAAGTTCTGCGTTGTTTTTTTTGAGAATTGCAATTAAGAATCAAAACAATACTTTGCTTTATAGAAACATTCTATTACAATAACGCTACCCTCTTATGCAGTGTTTTTCACCTTCAAGGCAGTTTACAGTAAATGCACAGTTCAGTAGTTACAAAATGCACAAAGGCTGCTTATGAAACACTTCTTAAAAAGTGTTTTATACACACTAAGATAGAAAAATGACCCATAAGGCTGAATTTGGCTCTTGATTGCTCTGGCACATGGAAAAACTGCCCGTATTAATCCCACTGAGAGCCCGAGAAAACCTAAACAACTGAATGACCCCAGCGTATCTGTGGAAAAATTTTAGCCAGGAAGACTGATTACCTTTTAAAGACAATGGTAAACTAACTCTGCAAAACAAAGGGACTTAACATGAAGCACATTTCACACGTGATTAGTTATTCAAGCAAATCTATCACTGACTTAATAGGAGAAGGGTGAGATGAGAGAAAACTGGAACAGTTCTTAATAAGTGGACCTTTCTGCTTTGGGAACAATCTCACCGATTTATGAAGTTTTTTTGAGTTAGTTGCTTTGTTTCTTAGGGGCAAGGGTGTTGTTTTTTGGTTTGGTTTGCTGTTTTGTTGTTTTCTATTTTTTTTTGTTTTTTTCTTACAAGTAAAGTTTGAGGTTGCAACCTGACAAATTCTTTAAATCATGCAAGTAACCACACTATCCATTATGTACAGTGCAGTGCATATTTGATCAATAGTACTGTTTTTGTTAATCTTACATCAACTAAATAAGTAGAAAAAATTAAGTCCTTCATATTTTGTGGGTATTTTCAGTTGCTGAGTCAGAAAATAAAAAAAGTCCAACATCTGCATTTATTTTTGTTCAGTAAAGCTTGCTTCTCCCTTCAGGGCTGAGAGCAAGCAAACTGCTGCTAACCATGATAATTACACAGTACTCCGCATGGTGAGTAGAATAACGTTGTAATTGTCCAAGGGTTTGAACAATTTGAACTGATTTTAGCGTATAATTTACAGTAAAGATTCAGAATGCATTTTCTTTGCTCTAAGAACACTTTCATCCTTTAGCTCTGGATCATTATGCATGGAGAAAAGCATCCACAATCAAATCCAACCCACATGAAGAACATCTGCGAAAATAGAATAATTCACTTTATTGACATTTACATAATTCTATCTGCATCTGACTCTGCTTGTGACAGTTAAGGTAATATAAAACAACCAAGACCCTGTGGAGTCATTGGGACAAAATAAAAATATGCAAACACTTGAAATTTTATCACAATCATAACAAATTAGTGACAGTGACTGAAACAGAGTGAAAGGATTCAAGAAAATATTAATGAGCTCTGTGTTTGGGTTTAGTTTATTTTCCTTCAAGAGGCCAGGGTAAGATTTGGTCACAGGCAGTTATGTCATTCTGAAAAAAAAAAAAATCTAGAGTTTCTTATTTTTACATGCTGAAGAGTTCCTGTGAAGCAACTGGGACCAATAGCAGTTAAGCACAGTTATGGACAAGGGCCCATAAAATTTGAATATTCGCTGGAGGGCTACATAAAACTGGGAATAAGGAGTAGTCCTTACTGCCCTGGCATGTAAAGTGTCAGCATGACCCACAAAAGGGTTTTACTTCTCACCAAAAGAAATTAACTGTTCAGCACTGTGAATGAACAGCTGATTCTTTATGAGAGATGGTCAAAAATAATCTGTAGTCTTAATGGTGCTCTTTCTTCTATGGCTTTTAATACTTTTTTGTGAAATCATTTTAATTGAAAGAAGGAAAGGAAGAAACGGAGCCAGGGGAAGGAGGGTTGAGTAGGAATACCTAACAAATATGTTTTCACTTACCCAGCAAATCACAACCCATACATTTCCAATATTATTATTTTTTAATTTATTTTAAAATTAGCGCACATTCTTTAAAAAAAAGGAAATTCAGGTTGTGAGTTTTTTCCTTTTTACTCCCAATTACAAGATTTCTCATTCAAAAGTTACCTTGTGTTCCAGACTTGAAACATGTGACTTTCCTCTCACAGAGATTTTGCTCTATTCTCATGCTGGAGATTAAAAAAAAAAAAGACCTTCCTTCCTACCATCTATAAAATGGGAATAAGAAATACCTACCCCACAAGACTATAATGGGAGTTATATAACCAGTGTTTACTGAACACTTTGAAGTAAGGATTAAAGTAAAAATAAGTATTACCTATTTTATTGTAAAGTTGTGTTTTCCAGTATAAAACTTGGACTGCTTGAGATTCTTGCAAAAAGACCTTTCTAACTCCCTTGAACTTCCTGTTATTAAAGAGCATAAAGAGATGGTGTCTCTTACCATGCCAGTCACCAGATGTTACAATACCTCCTCGTTACAGCAGTAGGTTAAAAACTAGATCCAATACCTGCATTCCTGAAAGTTAGGCAGCAGAAACATGGTTCAAAATTTCTGCAGTAAATGCCTTCCAACATTTCTGTTTCAGGTAATGTCTTAATTTTAGTAGAGTAATTGTAAAAGAACTTAACTTTGGAGATATATATATATATATATATATGTATAAAGCCGATCTTCAGTTGGATCACACAGAGTCCTTCATAATAATTCTTGATGAACTTCCTCTCAAAATGAACTTTGTAGCAGTTATTGGACATAATGTGTTTAAGTTTAACACTTAACTAGGTCACCACAACATCGAAAGGCTACGCTGGGTCAGATAGCTACTGTAAATCAGCATAACTTGAGCAAAAAAACCTCATTCCAACAGAACTTCATCATTTTACAGTAGCTAAAAGCCTGGATACAAATCTTGCAGAAAGAAAACATCCATTCCTAACAAAGTCTTGGTTTATGGGTGCTTTGAATACACAGAGGGAAGTCAACACCTCTTCGCCTTCTTCATCCATCAAACCTCACTACTTTTAGTGAACTAGCTTGAGGCAGTAACCAGTCTGGCAAACAACCTTCTCCTCCCTCATCGTCCTGCCACAGTTCTCTTTTTCCCCAGTTCAGACAAGATGGGTACCAGATGCACCTTGCCAATCCCATCCACCCACATCCCTGGACACAAACTTTCTGAGTTGCAAATATGTGTTCCAGCAGGGAAATTGAAAGTAACAGTGACATTAGATTCTGTAATGGTAGTAAAAAAATTTTTTTAAAGGGGGAAAGCAGGCAGAAACTATGTTCGAACTAATTTTTTCAGGAAGCTACAAACAGGCTATTCAACAAGTGACCAGCTGGAGTCACACAAGTGCTACACATTTATCCCTGGCAGAGAAAAACCTCACTTGCTGTGTTAAAACCCATTTCTCCTTACTTCTCTCCGGAAAGCACAAATGAGCTATTAGAAATAGTGCAGCTCTCTGTGACAAGAGCAAAGGGTACCACAGGCTGCTCCTCAGCATCTCACTTTCTCCTCTCAGAGGCATTTGATGCAGACCTGAAAGCTCCCAGCTCAGTTTGGGATGGCCTTTATAACAAGAATCTGTCATTGCTGATAATATAGAACTGGGAGGTGTGACTGACACACCAGAGGGCCTATGGACTATGCCTTATGCGTTGACATAGATTATTACAAATGAAGTTTACAGATAAACTTGGAAGGTGTTTGCACCAAATTTTAATAGATTGACTTCTTTCAATAGTGCTTCAAAGAAAAAGAAAATTGTTGATTTACCTCTTCATTCTCATTAACATTGAAGCCTTTCATGGCAGCACTTTGCAGTGCTGAAACTTTATATATATTCCAATGACTTCTTAGAAGTGTTGTTATTATCTTTTCATTATAGCTGTCCTCCTTCCTTACAGTAATGCTTATATGTGCTTGACTGTAATTGGAAAGGAGACCTGCATGCGTCAGGTTGTGAGTAATCCCACAATTCAGCATTTTAAAAAGTGCTGGAGACATAGCTCAACTCAACAGCTTTTCCAGTAAGACTGATATATTTGAAAGTAGTGTCAAAAGTTAAGGCTGGGCCAGACACTAAACTCTGACAGACACTCTCTGTGATCCTCCCAGGGATAACAGGGGAACCAGGGAGAGAGACTTAGAGACTGGAAAAAGCTTGAATCAGTTTAATGAAAGAGAAAACAATACTAACAATAAAGATGTTGAGCTACATGCAGATATATACAAGTATGTAAATATATTCAAAGATAAAAGAGAATATATTAATACAGAACCCACACCTCCCAGATGGCAACTAGGTTCCAAGCAGAAAAGTCCAGACTGGACTCAGCAGCAGATGGGAACGCTCAAGCCCGATAACAACGAGTCTCAATAACAATGAGAAAAATAAACAGGAAAGGAAACCTTGGACTCCTACCTGGGGAGGCAGGGGAAGGTGACCCGTACCAGTGAACTGTGCTCCTCTGCAGTGCAAAACCAGGAGGCAGCAACTCCAGCAGCATGGAGAGATGAGGAACAGCCTCCAGCAATCCCCCCAACACAACAGCCACCAAAAAATCCCCAGGGCTCTTCTGAGGGGCCCTTATATCCTGAGCACCATGGGAAGGAATACCGTGAGTGGTCCATTTAGATCACCTGAACCCCTCCCCTCCCCACAGGCACAGCTGCCCTCCCTCCTCCATTGTGATTGCCACATGGGCCAGGCAGCCCCAGAAAACTTCTGTTCTGGTGCTCTCAAACCGGGACAAGAAGGCAAATATGAGCCAAACTGTGATACGGCACAAGTGCCCTAATCCATCTGAATCTTATGTTTCACCAAGAGGCAAAGAGGCGAGGTTACACCTACAACAGGGTCACAATACGTACATTACCAGTTAGGAATTTCAGATGGGAGGCCCTTGTCACAAAGAGAAGCTCTTCACATTGGATAATCTAAGGGAAATATTGCAGGGACACAGCAGGGAACATCCTCTGGGAAGAGAAGAAAAAGAAATAGTGTTACACCTAATCGTTAAAATATCTGATTTTTCTGTAATGGTAGACGAATCAGATGCATTTTTATTTTAATCTTTATGGATATTGTATTTACAGTATCTGTTCTTAGAACCATCCAAAGCACAAGCAAAGTTAAAATTTTAACTTTAAAAACTTTAAAGAATTAAAATTTGCAACTCATATTTTTAGCACTTTGATCACTTCAAATAATCTTTACACCCATTCTCCAGGAACTCAAGCATATCAGTTTTCTACAAGGAAAATAGCTGTCAATCTATAGTTGAAGAGTAATGTGTGAGATCCTACAGCAATTCACTAGGACTTTTTCCAGCATTAAATTACTTTCTCTAATTTGACTTCAGTCAAATATAAAATCAAAAATATCCACTTTAGCAGAAAAAATCTGTTTTCAGAACTTCCATATTTCTAGTATCACCCTGGTGAATACCAAAGTTACAGAGAATTAGGCAGATAAAGCAGATTCTCTTCGTCCCACATCTAAAACATCACACCATGTGAAATTACAGCAACAGCCATGAAGTCCAGAAAATGAGTTCCATATGTAGAAGAGAAAAAAAGTTTTGCTAACCTTTACAGAAACTTGTCACAGAATTGGCCATGTGAACTTACTAGAAGGAAACTTCACCCATTCAGCAGTTAGGTGGAGTCCCCAAAAGGACTTAGATAAATTTTACAGGTAGAAATTGAGCTGAGTTTTGAGGTGGCAAAGACATGACCTAATTCATTAAGATAAATACCCCAAACCTACTGGTCTGGACCACATCAAATGCAGAGAGTGAGTATGTTGCAGGTTGTTTCTGTCCCTTGGGCATCCAATGCCCCCCCAGAGCCCCCCAAAGGCTTCTGAGAAGTGGACAAGAGGGGCAGCATCTGTGGAGCTGAAGAAACTGGAAAGAAACCTCTGCACATCCACGCCCAGATCTGCAAGGTTTCAAAATGCCAGCAGTGAAAACATCATGAAAAACAGCAGTGAAAAACATCATTAATGGGCCAGTTTAAACTTTCTGGAGATTGGGAAATGCTAAAATACGCTGCACTGGAAGTAAATACAAGTAAATAATACAAGTGCTAAATACAAGTAAACTAAAGAAAGCATTTTTCAACTTTCACTTAAAGGACCACCTAGGCTTTTAAAAGGAAACCACAGACCATCTGAAGCACTATTGTTATGTTGCTTCTCATTTCTAAGCAAAATTAGCCCCTTCTTTGTTCAATTATTACTTTTTCTATTTTTAACTTGTGGTTATATATGAGGCTATAAATTTCCTGGGAGATTTTTTTTTTCTCAACATCATAATCAAGTTACGATGCCTCACGGACCACAGCCCACTGCCTTCGACAAAGAGAGGCTGTAAACTTCGTGACAAACTTAGTGTGCGATTGCTACGTATGACAACATTCAGCATTTTTTCTTAATAACAGCCTTTAAAAAACATCTATATAGATGGAGTAAGTTTGGTCTTTATGTGAGCCATAAGAGCAAGACCTTATTAAGCACAGCTAGGACAGGGAAAATGTATTTTTGCTTTCCACACAAAAGGAATGTCAGAGTATCATATATACAAGGTGTAGTATATGAATTATTCTTACATTATTTTAACTGAACCAGAAGGCATGTACCTTTTTCCTCCTCAGTCCTTAATGGCTTTGAGCTTGCCAGTGCTGCTGTCACTCGAAATACAAATGCTATTTCAGATCCAGGGTCTCAATCCCTTGTTGGAGGAAGATTCCAACTTGCATACCTGGCAGGGACATTTTTAATCAAACAAGGCTGACAGATAACAAGTGTGTGGGGAGCTGGAACTGCCTGTAGCACCCAAAAAAACTTACATTTCCCACTTCTGGTTCCTCTGTTGCAGTTCTCCATGCTTGTACTGCACAACACCTGAGGAAGGGAAATGATGCTATTTTTTACATAAAAATCTGCATCCTTCTAACTTCCAGCTCCACACTTCTCTGAAGAAAGAGCAGCTCATGTGATTTGATCCTGCAAGCAGCTGAGAGTAAAATCTTTTCTGTCATGCTTCATTGTGAATAACAATGCCTATGATATCTCTGTAAGATGTATTTTTTTCATGTCAATAGAAAGTTGATCTTCATAATCTAAGCAATGATTATCCTTTGTAAGTGCCCTTGGTTTTGGCTGCCTCTCTCATTACGGCTGTTTCGATTCACCATCTCCAGTCTGTAGAGAAAAAATATGCAGCTCTCCAGTGGAGAGGAGAGAAAAGTGATTTTTGTGGTATAGAAAAAAAAAGTCAAAAGCTGCTGGGGGGGTTAATGCTAGTAGCCTCATGTTTAAGGTTTTTCCCTCTTTGAATTTATTCTTATCATTCTGAAAAAAAATTATTTGCATCAAAGAGGGGGATATTCTAACTCCTCCATACATCATTTCATTTCTGTGCTGCACTTTTTGCTGTCTAATTGCAGAGGGTGGGCTGTATAACTTCCTCTCTGAGTAGATTCTTTACTTAAAACAGTTAATCTCATTGGAGCAGGGCAATTAATTTTGATTTATAAGCCCTAACTGATAGGCTTGACATCACATTGTTCTGTATAAGAACCCATCCATATAGCATATGGGGCAGGGATTTCATTTTAACTGCTGTCAGACAACTGACCTAAAGCCTGAGGACTCTGACTTGGTATTTGAGCATCACACATGCGTGTAGCTTTGGCTTGTTCTCTTACATTGTGACGTTCATGGATCTGAGGAACACATGTTCTCCTTACTGTCCAGCCGATAAGAGGCACCCACAGATACACATCAGTTGCAAGCACACTTAACCCTTGCTTTTCTAATTTTTTTTTATTTCCATGATCTATTAGTAGAACTTTACACCCACTTCTGAATACCCGTGCAACTTAAAGGCCATTTCAGTCCAGCAGACATGATAGGCAAGAAGACTCTACTGCAAGAAGAGGCCTTCTGCTAACCAGCCATAGAAGATCCCACAGTCAGATGTGTCTTCCACACCCTGGTCCCTCCCCAGAAGGCAGCTTCCAAGGATGCTTTCACAATGGCTTTGGCAAACCTTCTCACCCACTATTGTTTGTCTTTGTTGGAAAAGCAAAAGGGAACACAAAACCATTACAGTGTACGCAGAGGGGGGAAAAATAATCCAGTCTTTCATCCCTCATATGGATTCCTCTGCAAAGGTCTGCTTAGTAAAAATAAAGCACACAAGGGAAGATCCCCTGATGTCGTGGTTCGAGCCGACTGCCCAGGCTGACAACAAAGAACAACTGGGCCACTAGCTCAGTCCTCCCTGCACCCCCATCCCCACAGGGTTGTGGAAGGAGAAAACTGTTTGTCTTCCTTTTGTTTTAAAGATATAAGTGATCTACAAATTCCTGCTACTTGATATTTGTAATGAAATTTTATTCCCTGTAAATAAAAAAAAAAGTCTCCAAAGGAAAATTCGGGAGAAAAAATAAAATTATTTTTTTAAATCTACATACTCAATGAAATTTCAAACTAAAGTTTTAAACCTGTTTCCATTTACTTTGCTTCAAGAGGAAGACATTCCCATTCCTCTTTATTCTTCCATTTGCCAATAGCCTACTTAAGAACAAAAGAATGAAGATGAAATTACAAATGTGGGCATAATTGAAAAGAAGGAAGACACAATGTTTTGGGGGAAGACACTCCCTTTCCTCTCTGGTATTTTCATTTTCTAATTCTTGAGTAGACAGTCCACTCATGAGTTTATTTTGCTGTTTGCTTCCTTTTTTAATTCAAAATAGTTTCTTATAGATTTATATATTTAATTCTCTTGGGGTGGAGTTATTGAAGAAGTCATTAGTCAATGCAATGGTTTATAAAATTGTAATTTCATTTTCCCAGGTTACTAAAAACTAATAGCATGTCTTTTAATTAGACTAGACAATGAGAATCTGCTTAAAAGTTAGAAATAGACTTACAAGCTGCCTATATTCTTCCTCTCTGCTAAGCAAGATTTCATAATAAACCACTATTCCTCATAAATGAATCTAGTAATTGCAAAGAACTTCATTCTTCATTATATTCACCATAGCTATATCTCTTTCCATACGCTATTTCATGTATTTATATCAAGAGTATTATTAAATATAGCATTAATTTATCAGAGCAGAGTGTGGAAAGAAGCCCTTAGAGGATTTGTTGGTAATGGCCTGAAATATTTTGCTTACCCAGAGAATGAGCCTCTGCCAGAGCCCACAGCATCAGCTTCCACGCCATAGCCTGGCAACACTCTCAACCCCTGGGCAAAGGAATGTGGCGCGAGGTGGAAGGACCCTTCGTTGGCCACCTCCTTGCCAAGTGCAGTTGCTCTGTGGGGGATGACTACTGCTGTCACCTGGAACACAGATCTCCTTCCCTAAGGAAATCAACCGAGACGTCCAGTTTATTTCACATACCCTATTTAAGAGCCACAGGATAATAACAGCCCTCAGTCACTGCCAACCCCCAGTGAATTTAAAATAGCAACTTAGAGGGGAAAGACTCTGTGCCATAACCCCTCAGGCACACCATCCCCTCTATCACGCTATTTATAAGGCAGCTAGGCCCTGGCACCACATTTATTTATACTACAATATTTCATGCTATATAGTCTGAAGTTAATAAATCCTCATTAACAGCTACTGGTAGACTCCATAAAGCTCTCCAAGGTTTCATTTTACAGTAATGGCAAAGAATCTCACCATTTATTTTTTACCATCCAATCTCATAGCCCCTAGAGCAAAGGCTAAAATAAGGAAGAGAAGGGATGGAGGGGGGAAGTGCTGTCTGTTGAGGAAAAGTCAAAAATCTCAGTGGTCTTCAGGCCACCAGTGCCTATGGAGCCATTTGTTGTACATAGGGAGTTGGGTGTAAATGTGTCTTTCTTGTCTTAGAATCAGAGAATCAGAGAATTGTCGGTTTGGAAGGGACCTTAAAGATCATCTTGTTCCAACCCCCCGCCATGGGCAGGGACATCTCCCACTAGATGAGGCTGCCCAGAGCCCCATCCAGCCTGGCCTTAAAAACTTCCAGGGATGGGGCTTCCACCCCCTCTCTGGGCAACCTGTGCCAGGGTCTCACCACCCTCATGGGGAGGAACTTCTTCCCAACGTCCAATCTGAACCTACCCATCTCTAGCTTTAATCCATTACTCTTACTCAAATAGAGATTACAGTGCGTAGAGAAGACAGGATAATCCTTCCAGAAACATAACAGGAAAACAGTTATCTGTATAGCTTAACTCTTCATTTAAGAAAATGATCTTTTCCTATAAAAGCAGCCAGAAAACACAGTTTGGCAGAAATAGACAAATGATGGTACAATGAGGGCAGAGGAAAATATATCTATTTAATATGCAAATACGTTTTCCCCATGCCTAAGACTGTACATTCTGTTGATATGTGTAATAATGCTTGAAGGGAAAAAATCCGGCTTAAGGATAAGAGTGATTTTTAATTGTTGCACCTTTGCTGAAAAATTCCCAGTGACCCAACTTGGAAAGGAATTTTACCTCAGACCCTAGGCAGGCTGCTGCTTTCTGTTGTCATCTGAACTTCTGAGAACTGAGAGCCCTTTTCCTCAAGGTCATCTTTGATATGGTTGGAAGGGCCTCTGTGCCTTGGCGCTTTTGTATTTGACTTGCAAATACCACTAAAAATTGCTGAAAGAAGTATATCCTCCAAAAGAATAAGATTCTCAAGAAATTGAGGGTGGTGGTTTGTCTTCTTTTGTAAAAAGCATGAGCTTCTCATATGGCTCTTCACTATTGGGAATTCAGTAGAATTCAGTAGAATTCCTTTCCTAACCTGTTTAATGGTAGAGCAGCTCTGGAGCATTCAGAAAATAAAATAAGCTAATGTATCAGCTATATATGAAGCTGAAAAGTCACATTTTACTCGAGTTTCTCATCCATATCGTCTCTGAGGATAGGAATTTCCAAGTCCACTTGTAAAATTTTGTGACAGGTCAAGAGATCAAAAAAGTCAAAACCCCACCCTCTTTGCAAACACAGTGTCTGGATGACGGTCTACTCCATTCTGCGCCACTTTCCTTCTATTATTTCTATTATTTCCTTCTATTATTTGCCAAATCCCAGTGATGGCATGACAGTTTATGCCAAATGAGAGCTTTAGTCTTTAAGTTTGCTGTCTGGGTTTTTTCTGTGTTTTTTTTTTGTTTGGGTTTATTTAGTTATTTTTTAATTCATATTCAAATTCATCTAGATGGGGAGTACCTTTCAATAACCATGTGAGTTGAGGGAGAAGTCACAAGCACACATGTACACCCAATAAGATTCTGCGATACCTGAATGTGTCCTCAGGTCCCACATAAGAAATCCATTGACCCTGTAAAGACCCAAGTGCTTAACAGAGCTGATGAGGACTTTGATTTTCATTATTTTTGTTTGTTTCGAAATTATGTTTTGTGGAGAATGGACATGTCCTTCAGAGAATTAAAAAAGAGGAAGTGGGAGAAACAGCAAATGAGTTTTCAGTGTTGGGCATTCAAAGAGGTAACAAAAAACCCCTCACTCTTTTGAACTGACTTTTTTCAGACTCAAAACAGTGGCAAAAGAACGTGCTCTTAGTATATGACATGCTCTTCTCCTCCTCCCTTCACTTTGCCCTCTGAGCACACAACGACTTCTTCACAATCCCAGCCTGAACAAACAGCAAAGTGGGGTTCCCATCCTTATTCCTCAACAGTAAAGAAAAGCAGGGAAAGGGAGGAAGAATTTAAAGCATGCAGTGCAGTGAAGACATACTTGGATATATTCTGCCCTCACTTCAAAATGCTTAGGCAACTCAATCCTGGAAACTGCAGAGATTTTAATTAATTAATTAAAGCTGATGAATTAATCAGCTTCGGTTCAGAGCCATGCTCATAGGTGCCATCTTTCCACATATTCACACTTCTTTTACACCACTTATTCTTGCTCCAGTCCTTTGGAAAGGGATTATGCAAGGTAGCGGCAGGGGTTCAGGCTCGCTGACCCAGGAGGTCCTTTAGTCTGAGCTTCCTCTGAGTAATGGAATCCCATCCCCAGCCATACTCCTTATGCCACAGCTTCCCAAGTAACAGAACAATTGACTTTTTTCTTGCCTACAAACATCTTTTATGGAAAGCAGAAATATTTGTCTGTATCCAGGCGCTACATCGTACCTCAGTGACCAGGCAAAACAGCATTCTGTTCGCTTATTAGAGAAAAGAGGTAACACTGTCATCTGAATAAAGAGGTTTATCTTTTGTTTTAGACTATTAGGCCTGGCTTTAAGTTACATGTTAACCATAAACATGAGAGAAGTTCTCCCAGATGGTGAATGTAAAACGTGCTGTAAATTTTAATGAAGCAAGTAAGTCACTAATAACCATAAGGCCAGCACTGCTGTGTTTTTGGTAGATGTTAATAGAGCAAAATTAAAATAGAGTGTGCAGCATTCAAATAAGTCTTTAAGAAGCCTAATATAATTTGCTAATTCAGCTATTCACACTTTGATTGCACAGCCCCTGGTCATCTGCTCAAGTACAGCTGCTTCATGTAAAAACAAATAATAACACCAAAAAAAGTTTTATTGTCCACCAGATGTCCCAGCCTGTAATACTTGCTGCTTTATTTCAGGTCACCCGGGGTTCAGGTGCATTTAGAAACTGATTGCTCTTGGATAGCCAACCTTGTGACAGTGGTCAAAGCATGCAGGCCCTGGGATTCATCCTGCTGGGAGATGGAGAGCTCTTCCGTAGTGAAAGCGAAGTGCTTCCGTATCATGAACATCATGGGCATCTCAAACACGTAATTCCTACTACAGTTCAGGGGAAGAGCTGGAAAGAGGCAGAGATGGGAGAATTTGGGCAGCAAAAGCCCTGCCTCATAAGGACACTGAAAACCCATTAACAGGTCTCTACCAGGTTTGTCTTCTTTCCTGCAAAATGAATTTATTATTAAAGAAAATGTATCACACGCAAGGCACAACAGCCACCGCTGTTCTGCGCCGGTGCTCTCGCTGCTCGTCACAGGGAGCTAGACCGTCCATGTTAGCGTGGCCAGGGTTTCTCCCCAAACTGCATGTAAAACTCAATGGAGCAGAATTATTATCTGGAGCTCAAACATCTTACACCAAGAGTGCCTGCTGGTAATGGCAGCATCATGGTCTAAGCAGGGAAGGCTTGAAATCAGCAGGCAATGTTTTGTATATGGATTTTACAGTGCTGGCGACTAAGGACGGACTAGGGGGAAGGAGAGCTGGTTTCCGCAAACACCTCCTCCTCCCGAGGAGGAAAAGGGCAACAGTGACTGGAAGGAAGCTCAGCTGAGCCAGGCGCCTCTGCCAGAGCCCTGATGAAGGCAAAAGCCCCTAGAACCAGGTTCCCATTAGGATGAACTGAGGAAACTGATGACTCTATACAAGGGTGCACCACACTCAAAACCTTTGCTGCACAAGGTACAAAGCAACCTGAAACTTGCCAAGCGTGTCAAGATGTTTCAGACTTTCTTTTTCTGAGGCAGGACCTCTGCAGCCTGTCTTAGCGACACAAGCATCTGTTTCTCACCTTCTCCAATGATTTACAAAAAGCAATATCTTAACAGGAATATTCTGCCAGGAATATCACTGTGCTGCTACATATAATTTACACAGTACTGCAGGAGGCAGGAAAGTTACACACTTGTCAGGCATCTACCCCTCAGCGTACGGTGCTCCTCAGTACACTGAATTTTTGCAACTATGTGCAGCCAGCATTACCCCCTGATGCTTGAACTTGCATTAACAGAGCAGTGACCTGATCAAAATCTTTTTCTCTTGAGTTTTACCACTATTAGCCCCAAAAAGAAGACCAGAAGAAATAGAGGATTAGTCAGCTGCTAGTCAGCTACTTACTGGCTCCACATAAACACAAAAGTCCCGTCTGAACTTGGACAGCTTAAAACCATCAGGTCAGCTGGCAGAGGTTTGGGAAGGGCAACTGGGCAGGTGAGGGAGGGGGCAAGGGATTCGCCTGCCTCGCCCAGCAGGGTCCTGTTTCCATTCCCCCTCCTTCTGCCTGGTGGTAAGAGTGGAGGGGATCCTCTGCTTTTTGTGGACACTCCTTCTGCTGCCTTTTTCCTCAGGGATGGTGAGGTGTGGCTCCACCAATCTAGTTCCCTCTCACACTCCCTGACAGTCCTCAACCTTTCTGCTCCCTCTTTGAGCTCTGCCACCAGGCTGAGCAGGTCGTTCTCCCCTGCCACGGGGCTGAGCAGATCTACAGTTCCAGGTCATACCAACTGAAAACTGGGGACTTTGATATGGTAAAGGGGAATAGATCTAAACAGAGGAAACATTATCTTCATTTAGTGGATGGAATCCCACAGTGGTATCTCAATAATTGATTGCCACAGATGCTAACATGAAAACTTAGATCAAATTTTAAAAGTAGAACCCTAAAAGGCAGGCCTAGGTAAGAAAAGCGGAACACTTCCATGATAAATATGAATAAAAACAAGACGGGGGGGCCACATGTAAATGAATCTAAAAGAGGCCTCCAAAAATGGTCCTGTGGGAGATGAAGGATCTGTGCTAAATTAAGAGGCAACAATTTACCGCACCTGCTTCAGGTGTTGCCATGAAGCATTGCACAAATGCTGGCTGTAGTCATTTGTACTTTCTCTTAACTCCTTTGCTAATTCATAATTCTGGTCCTTTTGCTCCACACTGGAAGAACAGGTATCTGTAAAAACTGGTTATGAAACGTATTGCCTCTACATGAACCCCAGCTACATGGTGCAGAGCAGTATGTGACAGGGACTGCACTGATGGACAGAAGGATGAGATAGTCCTGCTTGGTTGTGGGAGAGAAGTTCTCCTGCACAGATCATAAATGTACTTACTGTGACACTTTCAGAAAATCAGGGCAAAGTCTAAACTGCCTTGTCTGCTGTGAAGCCATCATAGTGCTCCTGACAAGGAAGCAATTACTTCGTCATCTTGTTCTAAAATTATCAATTATTTCAGTCCCACAAGTTGTCCTACAATGGTAGATGATGCAGGAAAACTTGGAATATTGACTGGAAATGATTACGTGACATTTCCTGCATGAAGATGAGCTATTCCTTTTTCTTTCCTCCTGCTTGCTGCTCAGGTCGCAAAGCCTTATACCAAAAACACTCACGCTCAGTGTGGGCAATTCTTGAAATTCTTGTCCAAAGGAAGAGGTGAAGGGAGTAGGACAAATAAACATTTCCATTAATCCAGCCTCTCATTTTGATTCTATTTTTTTGTCCACACCTATTCACATGCATGAGCTTGTATTTGCATAAACGCTGGGAGTAAGGGCCCATAAAAATACTCATTCATATGCAAAAAAGGGTATTCGCTCTTGTTCCAGAAGTGTTTGCCCTCTGTTTACAAGGCTTCAGCAGCAAAATCAGACAGCAGAAAAATATCATGAGTTCCAGCTGGTCAATGATACCTCATCAGTAATGCTCACTAGCCCAAAGAAAGTCAAAGCAAGCAGACAGAAACACACTGGTGTTCACTCTGCCTTGACACAACTGTGTACTGAGAAAAAATATACACCAATCACACTGTGCGCACAGCCATGCTTAAAAACTAATAAAATGCTGCATTTGCTGATAAGCTGGCTGTTTGATAAAGAGAGTCGACCACAGGGGTAGGAAGATTTCTGCTTCAGTGCTTTGTTTCATTCTGAGGCACAGGAGCCCCAAAAGAAAGGAGAAACCTCCTAAAGAGATGGTCGAGACGCTCACCTGGGAATGGGAGCAGCAGTCCTTAAGTCACTGGCATTGATTTCTATAAAACAACTACTTCAACTTGCTCTTCTATACTCCAGATGAGTTAAGACCACGGATTTCTCCTATAGCTGAGAGCCCTCTGTCATGCTCAGCTACTGAAACTGGTGAACTTCTCTTGGTTTTGGAATGCAAGAGTTTTGGCTGAAAACAAAAAGCAAAGACCACATCTGAAGTAGGAGATATTCATCTCCCCACAAGAAAATGGGAAGATGTGCATACAAAATACATTAATTACAAATTTTACTCAAAGGCTGTGAAGGCAAAACATGGTTCTGTGACTTTTTCCCAGTTAATCGTTTGCTAGGAATCATTCTATTAGTGATTTCAGATACACCCTTCCTGCTTTTACTTTCATCCTTGAGAAATGTTCTGGGAAGAGAAAAGTCATTTTATTAGACAGTGGATAATTTTTGAACCATCTTAAATAAACTCCTTTTCAAAGAAACCAAGAAATGCTTGTCATCAGTTATGACAGTGCAAACATATTGACACAGATTTTACAACCAAAATTTATCTTTTGCATCTGCTATCTAAAAAAATAAAAACAAAGAAAATTACAATATGACCAATATTCATTCTATACACAGAGTGAAACCTCCCCAGATCTAAACCAAGATCACAAAAGATACTCCACTTAGGAACCGAGAGCCCACGCCTCAGGCACTGATCAGGCTGGACCACAGTTCCCAGGAGCTCAGCCCTAAAACAACTGAGGTGCCTTGTGGAGTCAAGAGCCTGCTGCTCCACTAGGGCGTCTGCCAGGAGCAGATTTTTTGCAAGACATCTGAAAATAGCCCAGGAAATGCCTGCAAATTTACCACAAAAATAATCCCCTACACAAATAAGCAGTCAGTCAAACAGGAAAGGGGGAATTAAAGTAATGAGCATTCAGAACATGGTTGCAAAGGAAAATCATTTTTGTAACACATCTCAAAATGAACTGTAGGTTGTCTTCATAAAGTTGAGTTCCTTTGATCAAATCAGTAGTCTTCAACTTTTTTTAAATGAGCTATTTTTTTCCGTTCTTTCCCCCGCAAGACTTTCTGTTTACTTGGTTGAGGTGCACTATTTCTTCTTTACGACAACTCTCTCTGGTTGTTTTCTCATTTTCAGTCAACAGATTTCCGTGGGGCTGGGCTGTAACAGTGAGCAGGAGATATACAAGTCTTCTATTCTGCTGTGTATCTTGACAGAGATTTATTTTGCATTCCTTTAACTTATGATTTGCAATTGTGTTGAGCGTAAACTGTGTGAGGAAAGTAATTGGTCTACACGCAGCATATACAAACTGCTACCAGATAGGAAAGGCTTTCTTGATGCAACAGCTTGGTGCAGAAGAGCATGCTGAGCCGAAAAGCAAATATAGCTATCTGATTAATTGATTCTGACCTCATAAATATTATACTTTGAGGGCTCTAATAGAACTTCCTGAGGGTAAATTGCATGGTTCACCTCATTCATTTATATCTCTGGCTGACAGATGTACATTACGAAATGTCACTGAATATGCTGGCAATAAATGAGGTATAACATTAGCATCTTGGTTGTGTTTTCCTGAAGGAATACTTTTGTTAAATGAATCCCACACCAGAAAAAATATTGTTCTCTACCATGTATACTTCTTTCTATTCTAATCTGTCTCCCAGAAATACATAGCGGCTTTCCGAAAACACAGAGCTCTAGTAAATTAGTAAAACAAGCTGCTCTTTTGATATGCAGGTTTCTATTGTGAAGCTATATTGTTGGAGAATATTGGGCTGTGACAAGCATTTGATAGTGCAGCAGTTGCACTAATGTTACGGTTATTATCTTTACTACCATGCAGTGAACACAATTAAAACACGGTGAAGAAATTGCTCCCTTCCCCTACCCACGCATAAATGAGATGATGAATTTGTCGTTGTAGCCAGCATATAGAGTCCCCTGACCCCTCTGCATGTATTTAGACAGCGTTTCTGTCCCGGTTTTAAGCTGACTGCCCAGGCCAGCAAAAAGAACCACACAGTCACTCGTTCACTCCTCTCCCCACTCTAGTCCCCACAGGGATGGGGAGGGAGAAAATTCAACTAAAAAGGCTCAAGGATTGAGATTAGGACATGGAGGGTTCATTCACCGCTTATGGTCATGGGCAAAAACCAGAGCAGACTTGGGGAGAAAACATAATCTGCCACCACCAGTTATCAACTAAACCAGAGCAGGATAGTGAGAGAAAAATACTTAAATAAATTCAACCCAATCTTAAATACGCTTGCCTCCCACCCCTCTCTTTTTCCCAGCTCCCTTCTCTCCTCCTGTCGGTGCCAGGTGGGGCAGGGGACAGAGGTCCATCTCACCATTACTCATGGTCCATGGCAATCACTCCTTCTCAGGAAAAGGGGCTCCTCGCACTCTTCCCCTGCTGCCATGTGATGTCCATCTCACAGGGGGCAATCTTCCCTCCACATGGGTTCTTCGCACCAGAGTGGGACCAACCTTGGAACAGGTTCAGTCCCAAAGGGATGGCTCATTTGCCCTAAGTACCACTCTTGTCAGGAGGTCTTGTTCTTCCTCCCTCAACCCTCCTCCCCTCCACTGCTCTCTTTCCCCTCACTCCATCCCTCAGTGAAGTTACCTTTGCAGTCATGGCCTCCTCATGGCAAGGATTAATGTTTTACTAGAATTTGCACGCCTTACAGGAGTGTGGCATATATTCTGATGAATTTTATTGCGGAGAACCATAGTATATAATTTCATTAATCTACACATCATGGTTATTTGCTATTATTCCACAGACTTCTATATGCAGTTTTACCAGTCTCCAATAGCAGGGAAATAAACCAAATAAAATAAAATAGAATTGTCTTGGTCAAAGTCAGACCCACCTCTGGCCAAGGCCAGGCCAACAGCATGGCTGGCACCGTGGAGGAGGCAATTGTATGGGCAATCAAGGACTGCCAGCTGTGACATCAAGGACAATCAACTGTGGCTGTTCCCTGAAGGAACACAGAGATCATAGAATCATAGAATGGCCTAGGCTGGAAGGGACCTTAGAGATCATCTAGTCCAACCTCCCTGTCATGGGCAGGGATGCCTCTCAACTGGATCAGGCAACACATGGGGATCAGCAGACTCCAGTCAGGAAGGACTCCACAAAGAAGAGAGATGAGCTAAGATATGACTTTATATGGGACATTCACTGAAAGACGCCTCTCCATCAGCTGCAAGGGATCACCAGAGACCACCGAAGACCTCCGGGGAAGCCTCTTAGAGATCCAGGCCGCATGCCTGACAGCCATGTGTATAGGATAATTAGTTACTGGAAGTAGAACGAATATGTATAATCTTTCTGGGAAAACTGATGCCTGTGTATGTAATGGGGGGATGTAAACTTGGATGTGTAACAGATACGGCATGCGGGATAGGTGGAACTGTCCCCTGGGCATCGGGTGCCGCCATAAAGAAACGCGTGCTTTCTAGTGCTAAACTGAGTGTTAGAGAGTTCTTAACTGACTGGAGTTTCGGTAACAACATCACCTCTGCTGCACACTGGAAATGCTCCTGGGAGCTGCCAGGCTCTGGAATTGGGCTCAAGGTGGCTGCAAGGGCAGAACAGCATCCTTGGCAGGCATGGGTACCCAGATGCCAGGGACATGGATGCACCCCTGCTCCAGCATCATTTACTTTGCTTGGACAAATTCATGAGTGCGGCCCCACAAAAATAATCTTTTTTTCTGTTTTGTTTTGTTTGAGTGTGTGGAGTTTCTTGTTGCTTTGGTGTACTTTAATTTTTTTAAAAAAAGCAGTGCAGATGAGCAGAATCAAGTTGTAAATCCTGTGAAACTGCCTCACTGTTCAGGCTTTACATTGCTTTCTGTATCTCCTAACAATGATGCAACTCCCAGCTGCAACGTCTGCATATTAGGATGTTTGCTAATGTAGCTGTCTATTACAGCAGGAGTGGAGCTATCTTCAAGATGAATAAATAGGATTTCTACTCTGGAAAACCTTTAGAAGATATACATGCTTAGACAAATAAACATGTATATGCAAAAAAGAGAGAGACAAGTGAGCAGTATAAATATGGTGATACTGGGCAAGATTCTTGTTTACATTTTTCCACCATTTAAGAATATTCTGCTTCTGTCTTGCACACAATTGATAAAAAACAACAGATAAACAGATAAAAAATAGATAAACAGATAAACAAACCAGATAAAATAGGCATAAATAAAACAAATGTAAGTGCTTTCCCAGTCTCATGCCCATACCTTGGCTGATAATCTGGGTAAAATTAGGGAGCTACCCCATGCTGCCTAGGAATCTGCTTCAAAAGTGTCAATGATGTCACATTCGTGCTTCATGTAAAACATCTACACGGTATTGAGTGCAGGTACAGATCATCCTTTCGGGTAAGGCATTAGCTAGCTCAGAGACTTGAAGCTATTTTGCTATAATCAGTCTAGAGTCTTTTTTTCTTTTCATTAGGCTATTTGTTCTTTTGCAGTTACGTTTCTGCGCATCGCCTTGCAAGGGATACAGCTATATACATCTCCCTTATGCAATAAGGGGAAGAGAAGGAGAGAGGATGGAGTCTTTAACCAACTGTGAGCAAATTTACCTGCTTTATAAGGTATTGCAGCTAATAGGAATGATGATCTATTTATCTATACAGAGCAGGATTTATTTTTTATTTAAAATGTCAAGTGTACTAGTTTTTAATTTTGATCACTAAATATTAACAGCAACCTTTAAAAGAAGAATGTATCAGTATCTTTTCTCCTCACAGACCTGGTTTTCGTTACAACAACAGCGGATTTTTAACTCCAGTTTCACATCTCTTACATCCACTTTGGTGCTTTATTTCTGCCACAAACCACACTTCTATAAATGGCCCAGCCAAAATGTCACTAATTTTCCTTCCAGCAGCCCACTGTGCTCTAAAGGTACAACAGACAAGGGCACGTTAAGCAGCTTTTGAGGTCTGATATTTCTCACCTTCCCTTTGCTTTCGCAGGAATCAGCTGCTTGGTCTTTCGGAAGAAAAGCCAAGCCCTGTGATCGCCACTGCCACCCTCACATGTGGCATTCATTTGGCCAGCAGTGCTTAAGGAGTGTTATTCATTTCTCTTTTCATTCTAAGTGATCAGGTGAGATCTATTTTTAAGATGGCATTTGTGGCGCTCTCTCTCGGGTATCTGTGATTCAATGGCTGCCCGGAGAAGGTCAGGAGCAGAGTAACTTCTGGCCAGTTCAGCCCACATGTCTTTGGAGAGAAGGCGAAGGAGGGCAGAAAATAAATGAGACCGCATGCACGTCAGAGGCTGAAAGGAGAAAAATAAAAGGAACTTGAGAATGTAAGCTGACAGTTTCAAATGCTCAGCAACAATGTGAGCAATGCTCTCCACGCCAGGCCAAACAGCATCACCTGGAACCCCACAATATGTGCAGAGCTTTCATTAAAACTAGGGTAGGTATCCATAATGAAGAAACGGCATTTCTGAGGTGACAAAGGGCTGAATGCTTGGCAGACGCCTGTCAGTTGTGTAAAGTTGTGGTATCAGAGATTGGTTAGGCAAAGCTAATTTACAGGAACACAGAAAAAATTAATAAAATCAAAACAAAAACTGTTGCAAGGAAGCACAATTTATCTCCCCTCTCTGGCCTTCCAATTCCCCTTGAAGAACTAAGCAGTGCCATTCCCCTAAACCACAAACCTTTCCCAGGTGAAACCACATTATCTAACACCAAGTATCTGCAAGCACAGAAAGGGTGAGGGGTGGGAGAACACAAAGAAAGATTAAAAAAAAATCAAAACAGGCCTTAAAACAGCTTTTTCTGTAACACTGAGCTCCACCTCTCCCAAGAGAAGCAAGAGAGTTTTGCTCAAACATCTGTGAAAGAGTTAGCTTGGGTCTAAGCTGGAGAATATCACCTATTTGGAAATACTTACCCCTGACTAGCTACTGCTCTTTCCACCTCGTATATCAGAATATCGGAGGGAGAAAGAAGAGGGCCGTGGTACACTCTGCAGGTGCCAGGAGTGGGAGAGAAAGTATCACATCATTCACAAGGTAAATGCAAAAGCTGATGGAAATGAACTAAACTGCTTATGTTAAAGTTCATGGCTAAGGGCTTGGGCAAACCACAAAACAAGCAAATCAACTTGCTTTCTGAAGCATAAGCTAAAAAAGGCTATAGTGGTAACGGGAATAGAGAAAAGCTATGAACACTCTTCATCCTCTCAGAGACAGGACCCAGATATCAACTTTAGAATAGATACCCTAAATAGAAAAATCCTGAAAATAAAAATAATGAAAAAATAAAATAAAATATAAAATAATAAAATAAAATAAGACCCTGTCTTTGATTCCTTCATTTCAATTTATGCATCCTATCTTAAGGGAATTAAAAGAAGAGAGGCAAACACTGAAGAGATTTGCATAAGTTACACTGAAGCAAAGAATTATGCGGGTCTTAAAAGTGGCAACCTCCAACATGGTTTTTTTCTTCCTTGCTCGTTCAATTCATTTATTTCTTTTTAAATCTTTCTTTCCCTTTAATGAGCCTCTCCTCAGAGTTGCGTAGGAAGATGCTGCCATCCAGTGGTATTCCCAGTGCCAGCCGGACTGGGAGCTGTGGGAATCCGGAGAGCTGGACCTTCCCCCTGCCCAGAGCAGAGAGGAGCAGGAGCTGGAGGTGAAGGACCTGCTGGAACCCCTTCTTTCGCTGCCAGGCACGGCTGTCTCAAAGCAAGGGCACAGTGACTCCGAGTAGCCTGCCAAGTACACTGACTGTTCATTAGCTGAATCCACTTTAATCACAAGCATAAAGACCTGTCGCTCAAACCGGCATAAGACCTGCTGTAATTCACACATTTAAAAAAAAAAAAAAACACACACAAAAAGAATCACTGATATTTTTAGTATTATCTGAAAAGTACTGTATAAAAAGTGACAAAAAAAACCCCAAAAGTGACAAAAAACCCCCTATATACCTAATTTATATACATATATAATCAGAGAGATTAAAGTATGAAAATATCTCTAATTTTGAATGAAAAATATTTCAGGTGTTTTTTTTTCTCATTTAGACTTCTTTTCCTGTGCCCAAAAATTCTCACTTTCTTAGATTGAAAGAAATGTAGTCTGCTTCCACATTACCACAGATCCAGGGTTTTTTTTCTTAAGAGCATTTAACATTATTCAGTAAGTTACTCACTTGGCTAGATATGTTGCGGAATCCTGTATCACTCCTGTTTATCAGGTGTCTACTCTATGACTAGACATGACTTCACACTTCCCAGAGGTGTTGTTGTGGTATGTTTTAAAAGTGGGAAGAACTATCAAAACACGAGAAGATTCTCCCTTTTGGGCCTATCTAAACCCATTAAAATCCAGCAAGGTTCAAGAAAAGACGGATCTTTTTCACCTCTATTTTTCATACATTCCTTTACTCGTGCTAGTTGCATGAGTTGGCTCCTGCTAATTTTTCAAGAGTCAAAAGACCCGGAATGTTAAATCATTCTGCTTGCTCTATCTGGCCTACAAAGAGTCATCTCTTTGGATGGTTGCCATTAAGCTTATTACTGCACAATTTAATTACAGATGCATAGACAAAACACCTGAAACAAAATCTCGCAATCAACACGTCTAAGTGTATTACATAATGGATTAGCAGAACAGAAGCTTCCAATTTCCCGTCAATAAGACTGAGTAAATTGTTTTCTTGAGTAGCACAATAACTAATTTCTCAACCAAAACCTCTTCTAAACTCCATCTATCAGTCATTTACTACATGCATCCCTGTCAGAAGAAACATCCATTTATCTGCTCCGTTTAGAATAATGAGAGTAACGAGTTTATAATTATTATCCAGCAAAATCCTTTATAAAAAGTAACGAAAGAAAAGCAACTGTTGCATCAAGTAAGTAGAAAAAGCCACCGCCACATCGATGTGTTTTAACAGCTACGTGACAAAAAAAGAAAAGGAGAAAGAAGTAGCCATTTCATTTAAATGATCAAGAACTCCAGTCCTAGACTCATTTTCTGTTAAGAGTAAATAAATTTTAAAAGAAAGAAACTCCTAACTTCCACGATGCCACATACGAGCCTCTTGCAGCACCTGTCCCAGATACCGTTTGTGTTAGCAGAAGATTAAATATATCGGTAAGGCGAAAGGGAACACTCACTGGTTTGTAGCCTGGCACCAGCATCAAAAACGTGCCTTGGACTGGAGAATGAGTTGTAGCATTTCGTGGTACTCAGTGGGTGGGACGCAGAAGTCATTCCTGCGTATGCAAAGAAAGAACGGCATCAGTTGCGTGTCCTATAGATCCGTCCAAGAGAGACGATGCCGGGGTTTTGCACATCATAGAACCACAGAATGGCCTAGGCTGGAAGGGACCTCAGAGATCCTTTTAATCCAACCTCCCTGTCATGGGCAGGGACGCCCCTCGACTAGATCAGGCAACACATGGGGACTGAACGGCGATCAAACCCGTGACCTTGGTGTTATCAGCACCACGCTCAACCCACTGAGCTAATTGGCCCGCTTCATAATACACTGTAACGCTGAACTCTATTTGGGGATGCTGTGCGGTGTGGGTTTTGGGGGCGGGGTCCTTTTTTTTGGTGCTTTTCAGGTTTGGTTCCTTTTTTTTCATTTTTAAGAAACGGTTCACACTTGAATGTTTTGGGCATCACTTTGTTCCCAGGCTTGCAACGCCCAGCAGCACGTCCCAGGCCGCGCCCCCCACTCACCACCCCTGGCCCTGCCCCCACCGACACGGCCCAACC
>NW_009730105.1:0-32903 GCF_000703405.1 Apaloderma vittatum | reverse complement strand
GGGCGGGGCGTCCGCCCGTAAGCGCCTCAATTTTTACTGCTCGCTGCTGCCGCCGTGTGGACAAAGTGAGGTACTGCAGCCGGGCGCTGTGTAGGGACCGGTGCGCTTGACTTACTGCTGCTCGCTACTGCCATCTTGTGTCCAAAGCCGGTACTGCAGCCGCATATTCTGCCCAGCGCTTTGATTTTTTTGTTTTACAAGCTCAGTGGATACAGTTACGGCCGCACATGATATCAGGAGCGTGGGCTGATTATCCTGCTTGGATAGTGTCGGGACAGAAGTTCTCTGTGCCCTTCATAAGAGCCCCAGGTCCCCTTTGGTGGGTGCTGTGCTGAGAGGATTGCGGTGGACTGTTCCTCATGCCCTCTGTGCTCCTGGAGTTGCTGCCCCGTGTTCCCACGCTGCAGAGGAATCATAGAATCATGGAATAGTTTCAGCTGGAAAAGACCTAGAAGATCATCAAGTCCAGCCTTTGTCCCAGCCCTATCAACCCACTAAACGATGCCCCCCAATGCAACATGCACCCGTCTCTTAAACACCTCCAGGGATGGTGACTCAACCATCTCCCTGGGCAGCCTGTTCCAATGGCTGACAACCCTTTCAATAAAGAAATTCTTCCTAATATCTAACCTGAACCTCCCCTGGTGGAATTTAAATCCATTCCTCCTCATCCTATCACTCTCCACTAGGGAGAACAGACCAGCTCCGCAAGCATGAGCCTTTCAGGGCACGTGCCATCCAGAACCACAGGGCAGCACACACACTGGAGGCAGGTCCCTGAATACAGCTGCTGCTATCTTCCTTAATTTAGATAATAAATAATCCTAATTTATACAGGTTTCTAATCAGTGGGTTTCAAACCCACTAATCTTTTTGCATGTGTAGCACCAGTCACTTTACAGTATGAGTCGAAGTATGACTTTTCCATTCGAGTAACAACAACTACCCTCAGAAGTGCACAGACTGGAAGATAAAACTCAAGGTACTAGTTAGTAACTTTCCATCTCATATTAATTGTAGGTTATACACACACTCTGAGGACTTTTCTGAAAAACTCAGTTGAAGTGACGTGGCATCATCCAAAACAGCTGCTTTTTCTTGCCACAGTCCAGCCTTGGGCTGTTACTAAATGATGATCTGTCGATATTTCTGCCTTGGTTCTCTACTTCTCATTCAACTATAATGAGACAGATCATTTTTCAAGCTTTCATGGCTAGGCAGCTGGACTGACTAGATCATTTTTTCTGCTAGAATAAAATGCTACTGGAACTTTCATACAGAAAAACACTGAATATCATTATGGCAGAAAATTGAATATGACAGACTGGAAAAGTGAAGATCATTCTAAACTTAATATAAAATGACTTCATGATCTAAAAATCACAGAAGTAAAGGTAGTGTTGAAAATTGTTCTGTTCGGGAGCATATAGAGAGTGAAGAATTGTTAGAAGTATTTATTCTGCTGTATTTATGTACAAAATTCATAAAGGAAAAGGTCAGGTTAACAGCTTATTTTTTTTAGAATAGAACAAACTGAGGAAGTCACAAATTCAGGATTATTTGGTTCACTGATCTGGATGAGCGACAATGTTTAATTTATACTTAATCTTGCAGGCTGCTCTATGGCTTTTGAAGAGATATTTGGAGAGGGATATCAACACTAAGGAGTCATTTGAACAAAGTGCTTTAGATGAATCTGAACAGACAAGAACCTAAATCTACAAGGTAGTAAAAGAACATTGATTATTTGGAAGGGATGGAATGGGAGAGAAAAGACTAGGACAAGGACGATGATTGCTGCATTTACTGCGAATTAATGATCTCCATGATCAGAATAGTGATTGCCTAAAACAGAACTGAGATCAGATTTAAATGGTCAAGTGCTTAAAACTTCTGCACTCCTTATGCCATTTTAATGGACAATGTTCTGCTTCTCCACACTTACAGCATCTTCAAGTAAGTGCAAAGGTATCATTTGCCCGCAGAATATACATTTCTGTGGTTTTCAGTGGCAAGACTGGCTTCTAAGAGATATAAGGAAAAGAGGCAAGCTACAAAGTAAATACTTATTCCTCCCTACTTGGCGTGGATGAGGGTGTATCTGGAGTAACGTTCGGCTTTGGGTACCCACAGTTCAAGAGGGACATGGGGAAACAGAAAGTAGTTCATCGAAAGGCTGTTACGATGGGTAGGAACTTCGGTTACATACCCTAGCCACAAGCTGTGTCTGGTGCTTCTGTTTTATTCCTTAGCACTACCAAGAGGAGCTTGGCACTATAACCTTTGTACCTTCTCTTTCATTAGTTATTAGATTAGATTCATCTGCTGTTAGATCACCCCTTAACCTCCTCTTCAACAACCTTTACCAGTCCAGCTCCTTCTGCCTTTCCTATAGCGCATGTAACCTAGGCTTGGGGGATTCAGATTTGGAGAAATTTCTAGAAACTAGAACTAGAACTAAAAACTAGAAAAGAAATGCAGAACAGGTTCCTCAGGGGGGCTATGGGATCTCCATTCTTGGAAGTTTTCAAGACCTGACTACACAAAGACACAGCTGAACCTATTCAATATTGTTGGCAATCACATTCAGAGCAGAAGCAGGATGACATGACTTCCAGAACTCAAACCCAACCAACAGTTATGTGACTCTGAATAGAAGCTGGACTCCACAATTTATACTTGATTGACCAAGACTTCTTCTTTAAACTTGTTTGTCCAAGCACAAAGAAAAATAATTTATTTGGTCTACAATCAATTTTTTCTGTGAAGTAACATTACACACAGAACATTCCAAGTTCTATACTGCAGAACTAGTGACCTGCTGCTGTGGTTTGAGCCGACTGCCCACGCAGGCAACAAAGAACCATGTGGCTGTTCACTCACCCCTCCCTCTAGTCCTGTACTCACAGGGATGGGGATGGAGAAAATTCAACTAAAAAAGGTGCAAGGATTAAGATTAGGACATGAGGAGTTCATTTACCACTTGTGGTCACAGGCGAAAAACAGAGTAGACATGGGGAAAAAATATAAATTTACCACTACCAGTTATCAACTAGATCAGAGTAGGATAGCGAAGGAATACATAAACAAATACAACCCAATCTTAAACGCACTTCCTCCCCTCCACCCCCTCACTTCTGCCTGGTTACCTCTTTCCCACCATTGGTGCAGGAGGGGCAGGAGGTGGGGGATGCAATCCATCTGGCCAACTCATTGTCCATGGAAATTCTTCCTTCTTGGGAAAGGCTCCTCGCAGTCTCCCCCTGATGCCACGTGGTGTCCACCTCACGGGAGGTAATCTTCTCCACCCGAGTCCATCCCAGCTGGGGTCACGGGTTGCTTCAGGTATGTCCTCTGCTCCTGTATGATCTCTCATACCCCCTGGGACAAGGTTCTGCTTGTACCACTGCATCCTGCATGTTGTCATCAGCTCTCAGGCTGATCTCCCTGGTGATCCTCTCCCTGCCATCTCACTCACTATGGGAGTCTGGGGAAACTCTGCTCCAGCACCTTTTCTTCCACCCTTTCATCATGGATCTTATTCCTTTACTTTCCTCTCACCTCCCCCTCCTCCAAAAAGAAAAGTTCCCCGACACAAAAGACAGGACACAAACACCTCAATAATGAGAGAGACAGAAGAAAAATGCAAGTGGCTCAACAGGTTTCCTCTCTTAAATACAGTGATCCCAGAGGCACTGATTGGCCTGGCCTTGGCCAGAGGCTGGTCTGATTTTTCACCTGGGGCTGGGGAAGGCTCTGAGAGTTTTGCAAGAGTCATCCCCCACAGCCCTCCCACGGCTACCAAAAATCCTGCCAGACTCAAACTCATGTCACCTACCATGTGGATTTTCTTTGCTTTGTGTAAATGGCATCACCTTTATTTCTTCCAAAACAAGTGCCAGTTCTCTTCTTTTCCCTATATATCTTAGAGTAGCATCTGAAGTTTGTGGTAGTCAAATCTGTATTGATATGTCTTCATGCTTGTATCAGACTTGCTGGAAAATAAAAACATATGTTGAAGGACCACCTTAAAAAAACTACCAGTCCAAAACCAGAAACAAACAAGTGTCTCCATGTTGCTCATATGCTACTTTGCTGGAGCTAGAAAGAATCAAAGAAATGCACCTTCTACTTACACCTGTGTGTAGGATGGAAAAGCACATTGCATTATTTGAACAATATTTAGTATTTTGAGTGTTAGGTGGAATTCACCTTTGCTGTAATGTAAACATAAAAATAAAAATATCATCATAAAAATGTGATGGCTGAAATCTCGTAGAAGTTTCCAAAATTTAACTGCTTGGCTCCTTTTATATTTCAAAATCATCATGTTAAATATACTGCAGTCTTTTTACTGTGCTATGGACTTGAGGTTTTAACCTGTCAGGAAGCTGAACAGCACACAGACACTCGCACACTTTTCCCTTTACAGTATGATGTGACAGAAAATTGAGGGAAAAAAACCCATAAAATTCATGCTTTGAGATAAAGATAGTTTAATATGACAGAAAAGGAATACGATATATGATATGATATGAGATATATATATATGATGCTATGTTATATAATATAATGAATAGAACAGAATAGAAGAATAGAAACAAGTCATGTGCAGTGCAGTTGATCACCACCCACTGACCGATGGCCAGCCAGCTCCCGAGCTTCAGGAGATTACAAACTAAGGATGAAGTCATATAGTCTGGGATATCCTTTTAGCCAGTTTGGGTCAGTTGTCCTGGCTGTGTCTCCTCTCAGCTTCCTGTATCCCCCAGCCTACTCCTGGCGGGGTGAGGTGAGAAGGTGAAAATTCCTTGACTTAGTGTAAACACTGCTTAGCAACAGCTAAAACATCAGTGTGTTATCAACCTTATCTTCGTACTAAATCCAAAACACAGCACTGTACCAGCTACTGGGAAGAAAATTAACTCTAACCCAGCTAAATCCAACAGAGGTTTTGAATGCACGGGAAAACTGTATCTAAGCACATCTATCAAAAACATCTTTCCATGATGCTTGTGGATGTAAACACAGCAGCACCCTCTGCATATTGCTGGCACACCCGCACAACGCTGAGGGATTGATTAACCTGCTTCTTTGGCTCTTCCTTCTACCCAGCTTCTCACAACCCCTCCTCTGTTTCCACTGACAGCTGCTGAAGTTGTAAATATCATCTCTGTGCTTGAGCAAAATGGGCACAGGATTCAGAGAGCTCCCAGGCTACGCAGTTGAGCAGTGCCTGTGCTGACTCCCTCTCGTAACTCTACCTTGTCTTCCTGTATGACTATTGGGATTTTATCTGTTTATTTTTCATTCCAGTGAATGTTTTCTTCTGAGTTTCAAAAGCAACTGTCAGTGGATAATTCAGCTCTTCGAAATGTGAGATGGAGATGGCTGTAACCGTACCTGAAGGGTGGATTTCGGGGAGTAGCTGGAAACAGAGCACATGACATGGGGTGATTGTGTAGGAGTAATTTAAAGACAGGACAAAATAATATTTTTTATTATTATTATATGATTCCTTATTATGCTAAAAGGGGAAGCTGGTATCAAATCTGTGTTGATATTTTATTTCTCTTAAGAGCTGGTGCTCATACTTTTACCACTTTATAGTTTTCTGCAGCCATGGTTGTTTTTCCATGGTGCTGAATAACTTGCCAGCCACCACTTTTAAAAGGAATACTCCCTCAGTCTGAAGAACTGAAGAAACAGTTTAGGCAATGTACATGAGGTGGTACTCCTATTATCTGTGACTAAAAAACCCGAAATATTGACATATTTTCAGCCATGAGAAAGCTAAGATCCTTTAAACAATTTTAACACTATATGGTTTGGGTTTTGTTAAGTGAGAGTCAGAGGCATGTATCCATTTTCTTTTGTAGAAGTATTTAGATGTGCATACATCTTTCATTTTAAAATGTGTTCACATACTTGTTTACATTCTAGTCAGAGCAAGCTAATGGTACATCACCTCTTCAGGACTTCAAATGAGTTGCTAAGCTACCCTAAGGCTACTGCTCACCATCATGTACCCTCATCCCACGAATACGACTGGGTAACGCACCAAAACAAACCTGCCCCGAGAATGCGGAGCATAAGTAGAAATTTTTAGGTGAGTGATGGCTGTGGGCAGAAGAAAAGTGTCCCTTTCTTTCCTTGTCTGAGTTGATGCTGCTTTCCCATGTCAGTCTTTATATAAATTTTCTCACTGCTCTTGCGCTGTAGCTGTGTCCTTAAGGGTTAGGTATGCAAGTCCTGTCTGCAGCAGGAGTTAGTGTATACTGCTCCAGGGGTCAGTAACTAGATAATAAATCTTTTTGAATCCTGGCTTGCATTACGTCTTGATAGGAAAGTAAACCTTGCCCTTTTCAGCAGCAAGCTATTCTTTCATTGCAAGGATGATGCTGGTGAATGATATTTACCAAACTGATAAACACGGTATTTCCTGTGCCTGAAGTTATTTTGTTTTTCTTGGATGTTTATGTTTCAGCTTTATGAAGCACTCTGTCTGGGGAAAGGCCCAGAAATAACCAGATGCAGCTGTTTTTCTGATCTAGGTCTTTAGAACCATAGAACTATAGCAAATCCAAATGAGATCCGAGTGTGAAAGTAAGAACGTGCTTCATTCTTGTGCTTCCACACACATGCTGTATTCCTATATCTTTTTATAGTTGATCATTTTAAAACCAGCTAATGTATAGAAGATGAAAAAAGTTTGAGAGGTTGAAAAAAATACATTCTCTCATCAGATACAAACCCCTCTGTACCTCTCCTGACAGATGACTGGAAATGTTCATTCAAACAATATTCTTGCAAACTAAAGTTGCAAGGGTGTGGTGACTGATTTTCCTACGCCTTCCATAGCTTTAAAATCCACCCATACTTTAAACTTTGTTCAGTATATTTGGTTTTTGATCATCAGTTGCAATGCTTGAAGCAGAAGCAGCAAAACAACTTTTGTCCCTGCCTCTTCATATTCGTTTGGTATTTTTTTCCTCCTTCTTCTCAAGGGCTTTCCTTGGCAGACTGCACACAAACTGGCTTTCAGATCATGCCAGGTAAGAACAGACACATCTGTCTGGTTGGACTTTTAGGAGATTTATTGATGCCTTTGAGCCATTACCATTGCACAAGCTCCATTTCTTACAAGTTGAAACTTTGTCTTCTGTTGCTTTCCTTCATCTATTCTAAAAAACAAGTTTTCTTTTTCTGACCAACATCCTAAATCCTGACAGTGAAAGGGCTTCTGCCATCAACTCTGTCATTTTTTTCCTTCCTGGAAACAAGATGAAGATCACCTGGGAAAAACTACTTTGTGACATTTGTGATTTTGGCTCCTTGTTCCATTTTTGGTCCTTGAATGATCTCAATTTCTTAAAAATTGTAAGCTTAGAGAATACAGTGCAACCTTGCAACAACATGAATTATCTCAATTTCTTAAAAATTATAAGCTTAGAGAGTATAATGCAACCTTGCAACAACACAGCTGCAAATGGACACCTAAGGCATAGAAAAGGTAACAATGCAAGGGAGATCTGTGAGAGAGAACCAGGAGGAAATAAGTATTCTCTTGCTTCCTTGTCCATTTCCTATTTTGTCACATACACAAGGCAACTTTGTGCCATGGACAAGCGTAAATCACAGCAAATCAGTCTGAAAAATAAAAAGCCATCAGTTCAGCTGCAGGAATTCTGTAAGATTGCTAATTAAAAATCAATATTAAAATATAATTCTGAGAAGTTAAAGAAGGGAAACAAATGTCTGGTAGTCCATCTGCTTTCCTGTACATACTAGTAGCTTGTGCTGCATCTGAATCTGAATTTGCCATGCTGTGTGATGTTTCAGAGAGGCTAAGAATCAGCACCCCCTCGACTTTTTGCAGCTTCCGAGTCCCATTGGCTGAAAGGCAAAGCAGAGGCGGAGAGTGCCCTGAATATTTTTCTTCCCCACACACCACAAAAGCAGCCGGTATGCACTGTCTGACAGCGAGACTAGCGCTTGCAGTTTAAAATTAGTTTCTGCTCTGCGGCAGTCACTTGAGCATTTTGTGTTTTCCTCTCTTAATGGAAGGGAGCAAAAAAAGGTTTGCAGCATACCACTGAACAAAACAGGAACTGACCACAGAGGAGAACCTGATGCAGACTTACAGACTGTTGGGATCCTGTGACATTGATCACCAAGGTAAATGTGATGATGATCAGAAACTGCATCCGTGAGAGAGTAAAACAGTATTTCTGAGTTTGAAACCTTATTTTGTTACAGCAGTCAAAGCGTTCTGAACTGCTTCCTGCCTCCGTACTGGCTCATTTTTCTTTTCTTTCCAAGCTGAAAAGCCAAAGAAGGTTTTCAAAGGAATGCAAAAGGAACAGGAGCTTTAAAAGCAGGAAGCTGAAAGGAGATCACCGTAAGATGAATTTCACCCGGCACCGGGGGACACTCCAGCCTCTCCATTTCTGGAACCACAGCTACAGACTGCAGGGAGGCACCAGCGAGCCCCATGCAAAGGGCTACTCCTTGGGAGGCTGCTATGAGCAACTCTTTGTGTCCCCTGAGGTGTTTGTGACTCTGGGCATCATCAGCTTGATGGAGAACATCTTGGTCATTGTGGCAATAGCCAAGAACAAGAACCTCCATTCGCCCATGTACTTCTTCATCTGTAGTTTGGCAGTGGCTGATATGCTAGTGAGTGTATCTAATGGATCAGAAACTATTGTCATCACGCTGCTAAACAATACAGACACAGATGCTCAGAGCTTTACCATAAACATTGACAATGTCATTGACTCAGTTATTTGCAGCTCCTTGCTTGCATCAATTTGCAGCCTCCTCTCAATAGCAGTGGACAGGTACTTTACTATCTTTTACGCCCTCCAGTACCATAATATCATGACAGTGAAGCGTGTAGGGGTCATTATCACATGCATCTGGGCTGCTTGCACAGTCTCAGGCATTTTGTTCATCATTTACTCTGATAGCAGTGTTGTCATCATCTGCCTTATTAGCATGTTCTTCACTATGCTCATTCTCATGGCATCCCTCTATGTCCACATGTTTATGATGGCTCGCATGCATATCAAAAAGATTGCTGTTCTCCCAGGGACTGGCCCCATTCACCAAGGGGCCAACATGAAAGGGGCCATCACTCTCACCATCCTGATTGGGGTTTTTGTTGTGTGCTGGGCTCCGTTTTTCCTTCACCTTATTTTCTACATCTCCTGCCCCTACAACCCTTACTGTGTGTGCTTCATGTCTCACTTTAACTTCTACCTCATCCTCATCATGTGCAATTCCATCATTGATCCACTTATCTATGCATTCCGGAGTCAGGAGCTCAGGAAAACCTTCAAGGAGATTATATGCTGCTGTACCCTGAGAGGGCTTTGTGATTTGCCTGGCAAATATTAAACCAGGTGGACATGTTACTGTGTCTGCAACGAGCAGCACAGACTTCCAATCCTTTAGATCCTTTCTCAGCAGAATTTCATCTAAGTCTTAAAAAGCAAGCACCATTTTCTGTTTCCCCTTCCTCTCATCCTTGTATTCCATTCACATTTAATTAATATTTCTGTAAAAAGTTTGTGGTGTCTATTGTTTGCAATTTATTTGGCTGGAAAGAGAAGGAACACTTCATACCAGTTTGTAAGTAAGCAAATAAATGTGACGTTGAATGTGAAATACTAACAAACAGCTATGTGAAATGCTAACAAACAGCAGCTGTGTGTTCCAACTGCTGACAAAATAAATAACTTGCCTGACTTAGAGTACAAATTGTCTGATACTGTTCCTTATTCTGTTGAAGTAATTATAGCTCTCGATTACATTACATACAGCTTAAAATAGAGAATATGTTTTTCTATTAGTGAATTAGAGGTTGTCTGGAATTAGAAAGCAGATTTACCAACAAGTTGTTTTCATTCATTTTGAACTCTTTTCCTCCTGCTCCACAAAAAGCAATTGTGTTGTTACAGTTATTGGCTACAAGAACAAGATTTTTCAAATGCTTGCTACACAGACAATTGAATGTTTGAGTTTTGGGGTGGTTTTTTTTCAAGATGCTGATTGCTGTATGGTGGGGAGCTCCTTTCTGTAGAGTTGAAATTCCTCCCTAAAGCATCAGTTAACCCCAGATATATTTGCTAGTCTGGCAACCAGGTAGACTAGCACCCTCCATTCAGCCATGAGGCAGGCACAGCATTAACACTGACAGTGCCATCACCAACATAAAGATTCACTGAGAGATTTACCTGACTGAGATGAAGAGAATACTTCAGTTTAAACATCGAGTCCTTCTTTGTTCTGGGGTGCTGTGGGGGACAAGGACTCTGTGCTCCAGAAAACAATACATACCAGTTAGAAACAAGCTACCCAGAATTCTGATCCGCTGCCAAGATCCTTGCAGAGCAGTCAAGATGTGTAAATTTGGCCCGTGGAACATATGAGCGTTGCAGAGGAAATGCTGTCACAGGGGAAGGATGATGGCTACTGAGTCTGTAAACCCATGCTCTGTGTCTGACAGCCATGTGTGTTTCTGCTACTTGAAGTCAGTTCATCTTTTCAGTCATCTAATTGATGTGTTTCATGCTAAAGTGCCATTCTTCCCCTCCAGATTATAATAGGGAACTCAGGTCCCTGATTTTAGCACCTTTGGAAGTGTTTAAAGTATAAGTGTGAGTACACAGGGTTCCATGAAGATGTCCTTTAACACTTTGACAATATCAGCTTCTATGTAAGGGCATAGAGAAACTAATTTATTTATTCCCAGAAAATATAAAAACGTAGTAGAAACTCACAGAAGACCTGGAAAGTTCTGATTTAACAAGTAAAAATTAAGCGTAAAGGATATTTTAGGTTTTAATCCTGGATGCTTGATTTTACCTATATAAGTAGTGAATTAGTTTGATGAACAGTCCTATTCGTTTTCTTGGAAATGGTTTGTTACCTCAAGCTTGCTTGT
This sequence comes from Apaloderma vittatum, assembly GCF_000703405.1. NCBI lineage: Eukaryota > Metazoa > Chordata > Aves > Trogoniformes > Trogonidae > Apaloderma > Apaloderma vittatum. The sequence continues at coordinate 21,952 of NW_009730105.1, read as the reverse complement.
TGCCTCATTAAAGAAAGACATACTGTGAAGGACTATTCATGAGAGCCCAATCTTGCTGTGTAGGATTCTTCTCCAAACAGAAGCTGATCTTTCACTTGTGGGTAGCTTTTCAGGATATTGTAAAGCTGTGACAACATTTGGGCCTCTGTCAAATAGCACGAAGGACTTAATGTAGATCTCAGTATTTTTAACTTCAATTTACTTGCAGGGAGAGCAAGAAAGTCACTTGACTTTGTGCATCAAAATTCCTTGATAAACCAGCAGCAGAGAAATGAGGTTTTCTATACCCTCTCCTTGTACTTGCAACACACCCTATGCCACACTGCTTGAAACACACCCCCGGTACCTTCTCGCCACAACCTAACAGATGCAGTGTGAAATATATCTTCAACATTACCTACTTTCTTCTGGAGACAACTATAAATATTTCAATAATACAGCCCATCTTAGTTCCACTGGACAATGAGTAATGGCCAGACGGATTGCATCCCCCACCCCCTGCCTCCCTTGTGCTAATGAGGGGAAAGAGGTAGCCAGGTAGAAGCAAGGGGGTGGAGGCAGGGAAGTGCATTTAAGATTGAGTTGTGTTTATTTATATATTCCTGTCACTATCCTACTTATGAGGGGAAAGAGGTAGCCAGGTAGAAGCAACGGGGTGGAGGCAGGGAAGTGCATTTAAGACTGGATTGTGCTTATTTATGTATTCCTGTCACTATCCTACTCTGCTCTAGCTGATAAGTGGTGGTGGCAAATTTAAGTTTTTCCCCAAATCTACCCTGTTTTTTGCCTGTGACCACAAGTGGTGAATGAACCCTTCCTGTCCTAATCTCAACCCTTGAGCTTTTTCAGTTGAATTTTCTCCCTCCCCATTCCCGTGGGTACAGGAGTGGAGGGAGAGCTGAGCGAGTGGCCACGTGGTTCTTTGCTGCCTGCGTGGGCAGCCCTCTCAAACCGCTGCAGTAGCTGAATCACTTTCTGTTTGCCTATAGTTCTAGCAGCTTCCCAGCTGTGAGGCAGAGAAATTAGTGTTATGAAAGAAAAATAAGCTCATCTAGCTTGCTGGAGAGTGGGGATGGTACAATTTGCTGCAGCTTTGTTCTTGTGTTTGAAAATCTTCCCCAAAAGTGAGATTTCTTTCTTCAAGTAAATTGGACCCTGATCACTTCAGCACTTAGCATTTCAGTCATGTTATGTGACCATGGAGTGTTCCTAGGTGGCAAGGAAGTAGTTTTGTCTCTACTTTACAGATGTAAGGATTTATTTCCTGCTGGAGAAAAGGGGCTAATGGATTTGCTCAGCCTCCTAGACAGCACTCTTTGCTCGAGCTGGGAAATTTTAGTAGTGTTCTTCCCTTTTCCCGATAACTAGCTGTAATGTAACACACAAAACCTTTGAAGCAAATGTCCATCTTCAAGAGGGACATGTCTTTAGCTTTGAAGCAGCGTTTGAACAAAGCAAAAGACTCCAAAAAGCACTTTGGAGGCTGTAGTTGGTCTCAGCAAAGTGGATTTTGAATGATGATCCACGATCCCCTTTACTACCGAAACACGCTGTCATGTGGAAGTGAGGAGAAATGCCCTGACGGACTCACATGTGCAGCAAAATCAATGCTTCCAGTTATGCCTTTAATAGATGTACATAGTACATTCTACTGACGTAATTCTAACATGGCTTTGCTGTAAAACTTATCCTATTATACGTGTTCATCAGGGGCTCCTTCATTCTCAGGCTGAATTCTGGTGAAGAACTTTGGTCCTGATATTATTCATAATATGCTGTACCATTTGGAGACTTGAAAAAAAATTGCTATCTCAATCCCACTGGAAGGAGCTCTCAGACAATATACATTTAGGGATGGAATCTTCATTCTTGCCCAGAAATTAATTCAGATCTAAGTTAATATTCTGATCCCTTCAATCACATCTCAGGTATCCAAGGGGTTTACCTTTGGATTAAATACTTCTCTCACTTATTAAAATAAAAGAGACTTCCCATGTCACAGGAACCATTTACTGATACTACAGATACTCACTGTCAATAAGCCAGGTTATGAATTGCAAGTGCTTGGCTTTTTTTGTTTCAAAGGATTCTGTTGTCCTAGCTGGTTTTCGTATTTTTACTCACTTTGTTCATAGAAGAGATTTTCAGATTTGTGGATTAAAAATCTCCCCCTTCAAGTGTGTGATGTGAATATATTCATCCATCTTGGTTTTACCCATTTTTACCCATTTTACCCATTACTCACACATTGTTCATTTGTGTCCTTCATGCTCGGTATAATTCTCAACTGCCATTAATGTGAGTTCTCTAAGTCATTCCTCGCCTGCGTGGTGGGTTTGACTTCAGCCAAAAGCAAAACCCCAACCCAGCTGCTTCTTCACTCACCGCCTCAGGGGAATGAGAGGAGAAAATAGGAAGGACAGGTACATGGGTCTGAAGACAGGGATTTCACGTCCCAACTACCATCATAGGTGGAATAGATTTGATTTGGGCGTAATACGCTTCAGTTGTGGCAAATGAAAACAAATATTTACCTACTGGCAAAGCTAGTGGGAAACAAAATGACGAACACTAAAACAACTCCTTTCCCCCTGCCACCACTTCGCTGCTTCAACTTCACTCCTTCATCCTCAATTCTGCCACCTCGTCCTGCCCAAGGGGCAGAGTGGGATGGGGAATGGGTGGCTGCAGTGAGTAGGGGGATCTCTGTGGGGGGCCTGGAACCCCCCTTTCCTCCTCCCACTCTCCCCTTGGCATTCACGGGGCTGTTCCTCACAGCGTTTCCCTCAGCCCTGGCTGCTGGGCAGCATTTTGCCCTTTCTCCCTCCGGCTTTCCCCGAAGCAAAGCCTGCCTTTGGCTGAGGGGCTCAGCTGTGCTCCCCTGTAGAAGCCCCAAACTGCTGCCACAGGCACTGGGACACCTGCGCTGGATAAAATACAATAGGCAACAACCTTATAAGTAGTATTTCAGGTGAAGTCCTATTTCTCAGTACATTTTAGTTCAGTTCCACAGAAAACTCCTGACTTGAATTATTTGCCTCTTCCATGTCCACAGCTTCAGAGCGTCTCTGTTGGATTTTTTTTCCCCCTGTGATGGACTAATCAAACCAAAAAGTTGCCTTCTTCGACTCTTTCCTGCAGACGAACTGTCAAGGGAGAGCTTTAAAACCTGCTGTTATCTTCTGAAGCGATAATTCTGAATGCTGTACTGTTGAATCTTATCCTATTCGTATTATTTCAATCCTCAGAATGATCCACTTTTCCTAATTGTTTTTCAAGTAGTCCCTTCTGTGAAAATATCATCCAGCCTTTACACCTGAGGTCTGACCCTGGCACATGCCCCTTGACACAGCCCTGCAGGACCCACAGATGGGGCTGCAGCTTCCGCTGGCCGGGTGAGCAGCGATCCATGGTAAATCTTGCATATGTTATGCCATGCATCATTAAAAAGCAATTTATAAGGGTTTTCAGGTGACAAAAAGAAAATTGAAAATTGCATAATTGTGCAATTTGCCATACTTGGTATTTTTGAAAATAAACCCACATTTTAGATTATTAGAGCTTTATTCTTTGTGAGTGAGTAAACAAACGTTTGGGGACAGTATCAGCAGTGCATAAACAAAAGAATTTATTCATGCAATAATCTGTAGCAGTGATTTTTGTAGTGCAGAGGAATTAAAACATATTATGAAGACAATATCTGCTCTAAAAATAGCTTCTCTTGAGTTAACATCTCTCTACCATTCTGAGATTTCTTTCATGCCTACACAGGTCACGCAGAGTTTAACATATACCCCTCAAGACATCATAAAAAAACCAAAGCAGCAAGAATCCTCAAGTTGTATTCAGTACAGCCTGAAGATGGACTTAAAAAATTATCAGACTTTTGTTTTACCCTTGAAAAGTGAGACAACAGGAGTATGAATTTAAAAAAACAATAACAAGCACAACTACAGGAAACACGTGGTTGAGGTTATTGCTGCCAAGGGGAGGTCAACTGGTTATTGATTCCAAGGGTGCACTTATTTTTTCCACCAGCATTTTGAATGTTAAATGAGTGTGTTCCATAAAGACATGGAGGATCAGAATTGGGTTTGTGTTATTATTTTAGGCACATTATATTTGTCAATACTGTTGACTTAGATGACGGTTAGATCACATTTTATGACAAATTAATGCAGAATACCATGCAGTTCCCAAAGGTTCACATACTTTTTCTTGCAACTGTACATTACCACTGATACTTCCAATTATCTGGATGCACACAGAAGAGTAAAACCAAGATTGGCTGTGCATGAAGACAAATGCAAATAATGCATACTTTGTAGAAACAAATCTTTACTTATTATCCTGAAATTTTTACTGGGGAGATGAAGTGGATGTCATTGCTTTTTTATGATTATTATCTTCAGCTTCTCCCATGGAAATGCAATGCTCACAAATAATACAAACAGCCTAATTTTCCACTCTAAGACAAGGATGCTGATTTTCAGTAAGACTTGCCTCCAATCGAAATAGGATGGTATTCCACATGATATTAAAAGTATCATTGGTATAAACTCTTCTTACTTGTGAACTGTGTACCAGTGCCCAAGGTGAACGACTGAGTCAGTGAATCCATGAGGGGTCAGCTGAAGCAAGAGATGACCCATCTTCTTTGCTTTTCAAACAACTCCTTTTAGACTTGAAGATTTGCTGGCATATCAGCAATATAAAACCCAACAGCCGGGTGATTCAAGGGAGGTTTAACGACAGATATGGATTGTAAGTTTGGTTCTGGCCTCATGGATGATCCATATCTCTGAAGTTTCCATCACTCCTGCAGGAATGGCATGTTACTTACTGCCCTGGAACCAGGTGTCTCAGGCTGTTTCCTTCCTTGAAAGCAGAAGATAACACTTGGCTAGCTCAGAAGAATAGGACACTGGTGAAAACCTGGAGATAAAATCTGAAAAAAATACATTAAGATTTATTTTTTTTTTGCACACCCTCATAGCCAAACAAATAGGCTGCTTATAAAGCAATCCTCCAGGAGAGACTGTGCAGTTCCTTCTGAAAATGGGCTTCTTTTGGCAATCTGAGGTGGCATCTCCAAAGGAACTGCAGTTTGGTGATCCAGGCAATGAACGATTTTCACAGCTTTTCTCATGAAATGGAATACACAGAGCATTTGTCTCTGAAATTGAGTAGGTTTATTAGGTCCTGAGAGACCTTTCAAGTAGTTCCTCCCAGCTATTACTATGCTTCAGAGGTCACATAATGCTTTGACATTACCAGTCCAAATAGCTTAAGATGAGCTTCAGATCTTCCATTTATTGTTGCTTTATAATAGGAAATACAGAGAAAATTTAGTTCCAAAGTGAATTCTAAAATTAAATGGCCTGAATTTAGTAAGAATTTCAACTTCTGAAAGGGTTGTTACATAAATATCTTGAACAATTAAGGTGGCATGAGCAGGACTTTAATCTTTCATGCTAGCAACAGATTCAATTTAAAGAAATTTACTTGAAGTTTCTCTTTGAAAAAACACTGATACTTAACAGGTGCTAAATTTGCTAGGTACAGGACAACACAACACCAGAAGTAAGCAGAAAAGTAGCAACTTTTCTAGCTGTAGAGAGTTTAATGATTACTTCTTATAAGAACCTGGCTTATAATTACACTAAATTCTATTTTTAATTCTAATTCTAATTCTAATTCTAATTCTAATTCTAATTCTAATTCTAATTCTAATTACTACTTCACTGAAATCAGCCCTCAAAATCAATTTTAAGAGAGAGATTATAATGCCACTTGATTCAGGAAGTAGTATCTTTTTTTTTTTAGGATTTCTTTTGCTCTGCTTTTACTAGTTATTTGGTTCTCACTAGCATCCTTTTTTTTTGTTGTTGTTTTTACTATATCTGCAGCATTTCATGGTAAGGACCTTACATGTATTTTAGTGTAAAACCTCAACATACTCCCACTGCTAACCAACAGAATATCAGCAGACCCAGAAATGCAAAAAGTAGGCAATACATTTCTGCTCCCAAGCGTGCACTTTATTTCTTAGATTTTTGGCCAGAAAATCAGTGCAATTTAGAACTTTTGCTACAATATCTCTGTAGGATTGTATTGTTAACTAAAAAAATGTCTGCAACACATTAAATATATTGCGTGAATCTTGGATTGTACCAAAAAGCATCATCAATTTAAACCTGTTCTCACTGATTTTGAGATATTGAAGTCTTTGACAATTTTCAAGCATATCTGAGTTTGTTTTGGTTTAATACAAACTTTTTCTCCCAGTCCAGCCACAGAGGAGTGAGAGGTCTGCAAAATTTTCCTAGCAACACAGCAAATTTCTTAAATGATTCCATAGAAATATGGTGAGCTCTTTCAAGTAATTTAGAGCTCTTTCAGTCCTATTTTCTTGCTTGTAAAACACAATTTTAAAAAGATTAACTGATCTGCGTGTCTCCTGAGAATTTTATATTATTTGATTTCACTTAAAAATGAAATATTTGCATTATATTATCTCCTAAATCCTACAACCATATTGGATCCCAAAGTACTAAGTGCTTTATGATACATAGACACTATCTCAAAGAGTTTCTAGACTAAATAATACTAGATCATTTGGGGAAAGATCCTACATAACTGAAAGTAGTTATTATTACAGTTGCTGAAACAGTGGAAGCTGACTTTCTTTTGTATGTGATATGCTATTGCAAGCATTTTTCAGGAAATGGAAGTAATTCCTTTGAAAGGCGAATATTTCCCTCTCACCCCTCCCTCTCCCTGTGTCAGGAATCTCTGGGACTTTGAGGTGGGAGTGGTTTGTGGAAACCCCAAGGAGACTTTTTAATGGCGAAAGTCAGAATGCTTCATCTTTTCATCCACAATGCATTGTGGAAACTGAGGAGAAGAAATATTGCTTTCTGCTTACCTTTAGGTTTTGAGGGACATTTATGCAATACTAGTAAAGGAGCAGTAGTAGGAATACAAATATATATTTAGAGATTATAAACTTTCTTGAAAAACTCTCCAGTCCCTTTGAAGTGGATGGGAAACCTAAGCTAACATCAGTGAAGTCTGGATTTCACCTCTGATATTTCAATGCCATTGTTGTTCAGATATAGTTGCTCGGAATACAGAAAGTGCATTATGAAATGAAAATATTTTTTTTGTCAGGGATTTTATCACAATTGCAATATTCTCTGATGACATCCCATCATTTTTTCTTTTCTTGGTCATGTCAGAGTGACCACTTGAAAGATCCCAAAGGTCCGGGTGCTATTTGCACAAGTTTCTACATGACCATTAAAATCAGATTCTAAACACTCATCATAAAGCTCTGCCTTAACTTTCCTTTATCTCTTTTTCTTCACATAAGTAACTCTTCTCCAATACATTAGGCTGTATATTGTTTCTTCCTCGATAATTCTTCCTCTATTTCTCCCATTTTCCTGTGCATCCCCTCAGAGGTTTCCTTACCTGGGAGAACCTGACCATGAGTAGCTGGAGAGCGTAGCGGGGTGGGCAGAAGGGAAACATTGCAAGTAGAGAGCCACGAGGTGTGGAAGTGTCATAGGAAGAGAAAGGATTTGATACAGTTCAGGTGTGATGGAAAAAGGTGTGGGTTGCTTTTTGATTCTCTGATTCTCTTTCCTTAAAGATGCAGAGGGAATAGTGCAGATTACGTTGCAGCTCAGGAAGGTACAGAAAGCTGCTGGAAACGAGAGCAAGCATGAGAAAAAGTAGGAGGTACTTTACTGCAAATTCTTTTACTTTAATGCATCTTGTGTAGCAGAGCTCTACGTTCCTATGCCAAAAGTTCATTGTCTGAAAGTATGATAAAAGACTATCTTCAGAGACTGAAATCTTCTTTAATGTTTCCATGACCTTCCCATAAAGAAAGGTGCAGATGGTATCACTTCAAAGCTCTGCTTGGCTCTTCACACAAGGCTGCCCACTATGATCTACTTGCAACCACACAAGCCTAAGCGAGGGGAGAAAGCTTCACAGTCGTAGCTAGCTAACCTTTTACGAATTCTTGGGTTTTAATTAAAAAATAAATGTTTGTCTGTGTCAAATTCTGTAAGTACCTTAATGTTCTACTTTAACTGCCTCTTACAATCTGAGGTTTATCTGAAGTGTCTGGAAAAAGAATTTGAACTACTTGCAGAATAAGAAGACATATTTTTCAAATGACAGTTTCCTATGAGATTAGAAAAGAAAACATTAAACAGTGTTTCAGAATTCAAAGCTGAAACTTCAGGCAGCACCAATGAATATGAAGTACCACAAATGCAGATCCTCTTCAACCAGTTGGGAAGTTCTTTGAAATAGTTTCAATAACATTCTTATTTCAAACAGATGAATTGTTAAATTTTGAACACATTTTCTTCTTAAGGGAGTCCTGTGTTACATGACCTTACTATATAATTTAGAATCATTTCTAAAAATGTCTGGACTTCTCATGAATGGTCTAAATTGCTACTTGATTTGAAAATGCTCACTACTAAGGTAGATTTATCGCAATGGCTTCATACAGAAAAAAAAAGAAAAAGAAGTTTCTTTCTGTTTTTACTAGAAAACTTCTGAGATAAAAGAAATTTGATACTGGAGGAAAATAAATGTAATCCATTAGGGTCCCTATTTTAGTTTTGTTTATTACTATGACAATATGTAAATAAAGGAAATATTAATAAGTTTTCTAGTCTGGACTAAAGCTTTGAAGTGAAAACGTAAGTTATTTAATGGCTTCTTCATTGTGCTTTTAATGTATAAGTACAAAAGAAATAAGTTTGGTGGAAACTGGTAATTTGTGACTATGTACAAGAAAGAATATTATGCGTAAGGTGTCTCAGAATTGTACTACAAGAGAAAGGCTTCTCTTGGTTTTTTGTTTTCTTCTCCCTGACTGAACTCACTTGGATTTATTAGCCATTTAATGACATGAAAATGTGTGGGGAAGTTGACACTCCAGAACGGAGAGCCACCCTCCAGGAGGACACGGACAGGCTGGAGGAACAGACTATCAGGAACCTTATGAAGTTCAATGAGGACAAGCGTAAGGTCTTGCACCTGGGAAGACACAACTCACAAACATAGCTCAGACTGTGATTCACCTGGCTGGAGAGCAGCCCTGGAGAGAGGGACCTGGGGGACTCAGCAGGCTCAGCAGGGGTGAACAGTCACTGCAGTGGCAAAGAAAGCCAACAGGATGCTGGGCTGCATTAACAAGGGCATCACCGGCAGAGAGAGATAGAGAAATCATCGTGCCACTCTACTCAGCGCTGGTCAGACCACACCTTGAGCACGGGGTTCAGCTTTGGTCCCCACTGTACAAAAAAGATGCGGATAGGCTGGAAAGGGTCCAGAGAAATGTCACGAGGATGATCAGAGGACTAGAAGATCTGCCGTATGAAGAAAGGCTGAGAGAACTCGCTTTGTTCAGCCTTGAGAAGGCTCAGGGGAGAGTGGGCGAGTGCTGCTTAATGGCTGGCCGGGGTTAAACCACAACAGCATGCTGCCAAAGTTTGTTGTAGTTTTCCTAATCCAAACATTTTTACGTTTGTTTTTTCTTTTTGCCTTGCAGTATCATCAGATCCTTCCACCCAGAGCTGATCCTAGCTACTATTTGCTTGATCCTCCTCTTTGATCAAAGTTTTCCTGTCTGTGACTTCCAAATGTCTTTGTGTGTTATCTCTCAAGTGATTCTCTCCACTGGTTCTCAAATGTGCAGACTGACAGAACAGCTGCTCTAAGTTTCACGCATGCTCTCTGAAGATTTCCCGCATATGTAAATGTGTTGCTTTATACTCTAAGGAGACATTATTTCATTTATTTCTGAAAAGAGAACAGCATGCAACAAAGTGACTGGCAATTTGATGACTGGGGTATAAGCAGAGATCTGGCTGAAGGGGCTGGGAGAGAAAAAGATGTTTGAAGAACAAGCTCTGAATCATCTGCTGAATATATTGGAAAGCATTTTAAAGATCAAAAGACTATTAATGAATATTGTAGTGGGTTGATCCTGGCTGGAGACCAGGTGCCCACCAAAGCTGCTGTATCACTTCTCCTACTTAACTGAATAGAGGAGAGAAAATATAATGAAAGGCTTAGGACAGGGAGAGACCATTCACCAATTACTGTCATGGGCAAAACAGACTCAACCTATTTCAATTTATTACCAAGCAAATCAGAGTAGGATAATGAGAAATAAAATCAAATATTCAAAACCCCTTCCCTCCACCATTTCTCTTCTTCCCAGGATTAACCTCACTCCTGATTTCTCTACCTGCTCCTCCTGAACAGTGCAGAGGAATGGGGAATGGGAGTTGTGGTCAGTTTATGACACGTTGTCTCTGCCAAACTTTCCACCTCATGGGGAGGACTCCTCACACTCTTCCTCTTCTCCAGTGTGGTGTCACACCCACAGAAAAGAGTTCTCCACAAACATCTCCAGCCTGAGTCCTTCCCATGGGCTGCAGTTCTTCACGGACTGCTCCACCGTGGGTCTGTTTCACCGGGTGCAGTCCTTTGGGAACAGACTGCTCCAGCGCTGTCTCTTTGGGTGCCTGCCTGACTGTTTAGAGCATTCTCTTAACAAGGAAAAATAAATCAGAGGACAGTTGCACAGAGTGGAATCTTAATGACTAACTGTGGAGATTCAGTTGTTCTAACTTTAGACTTTTAAAAAGTTAAGTCTGTCATCTAAGTTACTGATCTGCATTTGCCTCTTCAGGCAGAAGAAAAGAGACAGGTGCCTCTAAAGAGTAACTGATCCCATTTTCAGATAGGTCTCTGCAGATATTATCTAGAAATGCTAATGTGACTTTATTATTTAGTCTCAGACTCCCTCTATAGTCAATCTGCTTGAAAGCAGAAAAGTTCACGACTCTCTTAGTTCCACTAAACACAGCAGGTGTCCCTGGCAAGTGGGCACGTGTATCGCAGAGCCCACTGTTGGTCTGAATTCAGAGCTGATAATTTGAAATGCAGCCATGCCCTAAAAAAAGGTCACGCAGAGCTGGGTCTTTCGGCTCTATGATGGAAGAAAAATGATAAACTCTGTCAGAGGGTTGAGTGAAGAAGCAAAAATTCAGTTATACTTATTGCTTTGTCTATATGGAAGTCTACATGCTGCTCTACACAATGTGCAGGATATTTGGGATGCTTTTTTTGTGTCTCCTGTGTATAGAGCTAAAGAACGTGACTTTTGCGTTAGGGTCTATGCGTTAGAGTCCAGGTACCCCAAAGCACAGTGATACAGTCCTATACTGTGCTGATCCCCTAAGGGCCTGCTGGAGACTGAAAGATAAGGTATTTAATTATCTGCTAAGCACACCTTGAGCTTCATCAGCTTTCAAATAAGCAAAATTTAATGGATAATATTCCATGTGCAGTGAAGGAGCAGAAGAATCAGACTAGAATCTGTAAACAGCAAAGCTTCCGCGGTATGATGAGTCGGAGCAAAATGACTCTAGAATTATTTTATTTTTTTAATAATTGAATTAAATGCTTACAGACGTAAATGTAAAATTAAGATAATTTAATTTTCTTATTTGCTTCTACATTCATGAAAAAAGATCTATAAATTAATCAAGATACGTTTCCTGATGATTGGAAAGCAACTAAAACACACAGAAGCTATTGCAAGTACAGGTTTTTTATGAATGTGAGGTCTGAAATGCTAATGATACAGACCATAGGAGAGAAACAAGAGAATGGCCAAACAGCCATGGAGAGACTCTGAAGACAAAGGTTGAAAATCTTTATGGAAACAAATGGGAATCATGAGCACCCTTGACATCTTTTACCTGAAATCATTATATTGAACTATTCACGTATTTCCTGGACTTCCAAAATACCAAATTTCTTTGACAGTGGAAACAGAAAATATATAATTCAAAAGAACAATAATTTTAATGTTATCTAAAAAAAAGTTAAAATGTGAAAATGAGAGTATGTGTTTCATAAGAAATTAATCAGTTAAATGCATGCTTAAACTAAAGTATGCATTATTTGTAAAAGCATAGAACTACCTGTGAATTTAGCATAAACTTAAGTGCCTTGAATTTATGTCTCTTTACTCCGTTTTTTTCGTTCTGCTACCACATTCTCTCAGAGTAAGCTCTATAAGTTCAGCTTGGCCTGTCAAACTGAAAACCTGTACAGAAATCTTTTTAAGTTTTACACACACACACAAAAAAGTCTTCTCTTTCATTGTAAAGAGAACTCAAAATGAAGGATGTTTACATAGCATCTATTTTCAGAGATTTTTCTCTTTTTATTTAAAGAGAAACTAAATTAAACATTGAAACAGCTTAGAAATCGTCGTAGTCCCCAAAACTGCTGGATTCTTTCAGAGCAGTGTTTCAAGTAACTGAGGGTTTGGGTTTCCTCTCACGCAGCACACCGCTCGCAGCCTCGCGGGAGCCAGCAAGCTGGGCTGGCTGCGCGCACGCACCTCCAGGTACTCTCTGGATCGCCGGGTACTCACATCTCTTTTTTGAAAAGCCTGAACATTCTGCATTGCTTCATGTTATATGGTCCCTTGAGCACGGAGTCACACGGTGGCTTGTCCTAGTGAAAGGTCAGGGTGTAATAGCAATTTCTGGGAAATGTTTTTGGTTTTGACTCGAAGAGCAGTGTTTGTGTTGCTCTCTGTTCTCCTCAAAGAAAAAGACCTCAATTCCATCCCATCTGCAGTCCTTCTACGCACTTATGCTGCTTCCACAGGCTTTTGTTTCCTATGATACAAACCCCAGTTCCTACTGATTGGTTTTGATGTTGAGCAAAAATTACTCAGTGTGTCTTTGTTGCTATTTTATTATAGTCTCCTATAGTTTCGTTTGAAATAAACAGAGGTAAATAGTCGTTTTGTCCCTCCACATTAGCAAGCCTACCTAGATGTTAAATAGATATATATAAAAAAACCCTTTTAACAGCATCTTTTGTTTGTCATCATGCCTATTGTAGACATTTCATCTTGTCATCAGTAAACAGGATGAACCCAGCTGTTTGATGTCCAAAGCAATGGAACAGTTCTTTACCCTGTGCAGCACACACAAATGCTTTATACTGTTGGTATTCCTTTTTAAATTTTCTCCTAGAGGACTTTGTAAAGTGGGATTTCACACATGGACAAAGGGAGGAGAAGCCAAGGCAGGACCTAGATAGCAAGATGTCCATTCAGCTTGCTGCTGTGCAAACCTCTCCCTACGCTTCTGTTGCTCCTGTGATCCTTGGGTCATATGAGGAATCGTATTAAGAGAAGGGAGAGCTGCTGTGAGAGAACTGAGTATGTGGCAAATGGAGCAAAATAGGAGAAAAAATGAGGAGACTATGAAGAAGAAAGCGCAAGTCTTCTTTCTGGTTAAGCCACTGTGACTTACTTAATTTGAGACAGGAAAAAAAAAAAGAATTAATTTGAACGTCAGACAAGCCTGTGGGAACTTTGAAAGGTTTTTGGAGAAATTTATGATTGCAAAGTGAAGCTGTTACTGGTTTTAGATACTGGCAAAGTGAAGCTGCTACTAGTGCGAAAGGCAGTTGTGGGATCACGGAATTGAAGGAGAAAAAGAAGAAAAATTTCAGAAGCTTGCTGCCTGGTACCCAAATATGAGTTTTATAATAAGAATTTGAAAGATCAAATTAGCAGTAAATTAATATTACAAGCCAAGTAGTACTTATGAAAATGCTGTTCATGTGTGCTGATATTGCTGGGGCAGCGATCAGCTCTAGTGGGAGCTGTGCTGAACTGATGAGCTGCTCTGCAGTCCCTCAGCCCCAGCTGCTCCCGCGAACTGTGAGCTTCTGCCCAATGCAGAAGGTGCAGTGACCTCCAAATTTCTTCTGGAAACAACTAATAGTCAGTACAAAGTAGAGTTTCTTAAGGTATATAAAAACAGAACAATAATCAGCCGGTGATCTCATGCACCGTACATTCTTGATGGACAAAACGCTCGGCTCACTTCTCATTGCCTTCACCTCTTTTTTTAACTTGGAGAAGAGGATGTCTTATTCTTCAGTAATATGTGTCTGTTTGTCTTAACAAATATTTCCTGTAGTACACAACAAATTGATTTGATACGTATTTTAGTCCTTGTGAGTTTGTTTGGGTTTAATTACTAATTTACTTGGACTGCTCAGTTCAGGATCACCCGGCTCCCAACTGCCCACCTCACACAGCCATAAGGGCGTTATTGGCTAGAAAATACACACATTCTGGTTTTCAGATTTCAGCTCTTTGAATTTTATGTTTTTTACTTTATTTGAATGGTCCCAAAAGGTTTCCATTGCCATGCACAATTTTATGACAAAAAAACTTCTTTGACTGAAGTAAATCACAGTTCCTAACACTACTTTTTTCATCTTGGAGCTCTGTAATGAAACAGTGAATATGAGCTCTGATATTCTTTCAGCCCTTGTCTGTGCTGCTGGAATTGTCAGGAGAGTTTCTGTCACTTGATAAAATTTCATGTCACTCTCAGTAATTCAGTGCGTGTTTCTTTCAGAGATGAGGTTCACATGAAATGAAGAGTGGTCCCATCACTTTCAGTCCCTTCATTTCCTTCAGCCAGGCACTCATCTTGCTCTGTAGGCTTAACATCCAAAAAGAATTTGTGATTCACCTCTTGAAGCTGTGACACTGTGCATGTCTAATAATCCTTGTGGCTGGATTAGTTTTTAATTCTGAGTGAACTGATTCTACTTTTGTTCATGCTAACTGCAACTCCACGTAGAGTTTGCACTCTTCTAACACCATCTCCATCTTCTTCCTAGATGCTTATTCATGCATCAATTCCTAGCATATTTTTTCCCATCTTTTAGCTGACCTTGATAAAAACTAAACAAAAGAAGGGACTGTACATTCTACACAATGTCATAAAAATCAACTATTCTTAGCTATTCATATAGAGAAAATTTTGCTGTAATTTAGCTAATGTATGTACAATAGATCTCCTGCCAGAGGCACCTCATTCTGCATCTCTCAGATACAATTTTAGTGTGAGATAGCTGGGTCTTAGCAGACATGTCTATATTCTGGGAATTGCAACAGCATGTCAGAAATTGAAAGGTATTTTTCCAGGAGAGTGTAAAATTCAACTTCTTTTTTTTTAAGTCTAATAACTATCAATAATGTCTAGTTTCTCAGCTTGAACAGGCATTGATTTTTCAGATATTGTATGTTTCTATAGCAAGCTTTTAGGTGCCAGCTTTTGGAACCGATATCATCCTGTATTTCTTCTCTGATCAGTACATTCTTGTTTCCACTTGTTCTAAATTTGTTTCCCTGATTTCAGATACTAATTTTTGTTGCTGAGTTTATTTCCAACAAAATTAGTCTTCCATATTCTCTGCCACTTAGATCCTTTGGCAAAATTCTGGCAGCAGTACTTTGCCATGAGTTTTCAGTGTTGCACTTAATTTTTAACCCTTGCAGGAGCTTACTCTCAGCTTACAGAATGACAGACTCTGCCTCCACACCAGCACTGCAGCTTTGCCATGTGACGCATCACAATTAGAGCACTCACGGGCTCCAGCTTATATTAGTTTACTGGAATAAGAGTTCCTCAAGATTATAAGCATATTTTGATTGATGCTTTAGTTGTTTCAGCAGTATCTCTGTGCAAAGGTTCAGCTCATTCTGGAGGAGTGTCTCCCTGGAAAGGCCAGGTCATTGTGACACCCTGGTCTGTTTGAATCATCTTTACAGAAAAAAAAAGAAACTTTTATCCCTGTCAGATTTGAGGAACTTCTTTGCAGACTTTAATTGTTTTCTACCAAGAGTTTGTCTCAGTACCGTAATAAACTGCAAGAGAAATATATTTTTATAAATAAAACCAAAAGTTATTGCACAATGCAGTTGAACATACCCAGAATCAAATAAAGCGTGATTACATTGTAGAAAGCTGGAAATCTGTGCTGAAATTCATAAAGGGCAATCCTGAGTCATTACCCAGCTACTCGAATTTAATTTCCATCCTGTGCCACAGCGACTGAGAGATAAATGTTTGTGAACTAAAAATTTCTATAACCTGTGAGGAGCTCAGCTAGAAGCAACTGAGGTAGAAAAGACTTAGGTGTATGACCTTCATGACACACTGGCCAACTAGCACAGATGTGACAAATGCCACTATAGTCCTGAAATGCATAAAAGTAAGCACTGCAAAGTGAGTACTTCGAAGTACTTTAGTCACAACAAGCCACAGCAGCGCTATGGGTTTGGGGAGGAGCGGCTGGAGAGCTGCCAGGCAGAGAGGGACCTGGGGGTGCTGGTGGCTGAGGGATCTGGGGCTGTTTAGCCTAGAGAAGAGGAGATTGACAGGAGACCTCATCGCTCTCTACAACTACCTGAAGGGAGGTTATAAACAGGCAGGGGTTGGTCTGTTCTCCCTAGTGGTGAGTGATAGGATGAGGGGAAATGGCCTTCAGTTGTGCCAGGGGAGGTTCAGGTTAGATATTAGGAAGAATTTCTTTCCTGAAAGGGTTGTCAGCCATTGGAACAGGCTGCCCAGGGAGGTGGTTGAGTCACCATCCCTGGAGGCGTTTAAGAGACCAGTGGATGTTGCCTTGAAGGATATAGTTTAGTGGTGTTGATAGGGCTAGGAAAAGGTTGGAATCGATGATCTTGAAGGTCTCTTCTAGCCAAAATTATTCTATGGTTCTACGAGGAGAGGGTAGTCACATCATCATAAACTGCTCTGCTGATGCCTCATTTGCATATAACTCTTTTGTTCAGCTACGAGAAGAGCTACTAGAAATATCAGGGGAGCAATGAGCCCATTCTCTTTAGGGGAAGCTAGGATACTTTGGCTTAGATTAGATAACAAGTGATGAGTGGGGATATGATCATGGTCCATAAATGAGATTACACATCAGATTTTAACTGAACTGAAGGACAATGTAATCAGAGGAGCGAATGGCTATAAACAAGGCATCTATATATTAAGATTGGAATACAGAAACATCATAATTTAAACAGTCTGAGGAAGAGAAAACCCACCACAAACCCCCACGGTTGACTTCACAATGTAATTTGCTTAGCTGAAAAGAAGGTGCACATAAAGCAGTGCAAAGATGTCACACGATACCATTCAGTGACTCAGGACTCCTTCAGCTCCTGTGCTTCTAAATGTAATGAATGACATTTTTACCGGATGATAATGGACACTAGACCTAACTCACATTGCTGACAGCTACCAAATTAGGAAGGTATGAGATGCTGCTCCCAGCAGCCTGAAAAAAAACATCAAGTGGCTGAAAGTTGACTGCGCAGTCCTGGGTTGTGATTCACCCAGAAGTGCTAGGAAGCTCTTACGTAAGCTCATGGAAATCCTGCAACAGATAGCAGGTCCTCACCAACGGGATCCTGCCACAGCCTCAGAGGTCGTGGCAAAGGCACAGCTGCTCCTCTGTATGTCCCTGTGCGCAGCCCCTGCCCTCACCTCCCATCCCCTTCAGTCTCCTTGCTCAGCCGGGGAGGTCCTTTTCAGCCAGCGCTTAGGGCTCCCACAATTCTCTCTTTTTGTAGCTGTGTTGTCAAACAAGAGGCTCCTAAGCATTATGTGTTTTCTGACTCTTTTATTTGCTTGGTCTTCCATCAGTCAGCTGTTGTTTCCTAAGTTCCAGGTATTGCCTGTCTTTCCTACAGATTCATCCTCATCCTTCATTCCATTATGCTGGTTTTTAGGAACGCTTTCCATGCAGAACCAATGTTTTGAGGACTCCGCCATGTACTACTCCATGACAGTATTTTTAATAGTTATTTAAGTACCTGGTCTGTTCCTATGATTCTATAGCTAGATAGTTAGCATCAGAGAGCATATGTGCATCTTTCTCAGTTGCCTAGACAGTTAAAAATGGCTGTAAGAAAAGACATAATAAGGAAATTGCTTTTACACCAAATTTTAAAAGACTTTTGAAAAGAAATATAGTTGAAATACTAAAAGTATGCTTGTTTAAGGATATGTCATTATGTGAGTGGTCTAATACAAGGCAAGCAAATTTCAGGCTTCATGAAGTTTTTTGTTGACGCATTTCTATATTTTCAGGAAATATAATTATTCTTGCTTCTTATTAGGTGTGCTCAGATGTAAATGGCATGAATGCACCACTGTGTCCCATTTCCTTATCTCAATCAAAAATAGCTATTCAAATACTTTGGAAAAATAGTTTGCCAATGCCTTGGTTTTACTGATGCAGAATCCAATGAAAATGGTTTAAAAGTCTGTACTAATCTATCCATGACATGAAAGTAATAGAGGCTTTTGTACCATTTCTAAAGGAAAGAAATTGCCATCCTGTCCCATTCATATAGAGACTGTGTGGTCTACTTCATGTCAGGAACAAAAATAAAAGGTATCATTTGTCAGATGAGTACTGTAATGAAATACACTGGATAGCACAGCTTTATAGGGCTGGAGACTGACAGTCAGAAAGAGAAGTTGGCAGCACTATATGCTCTCTTTCTCCACTCAGTTCCAGCTGAAAGAAGCCAAACTCACGGGAAAGGAGACCTGGGGTGGGGTAAAGCCCCTCCACTGATGAACTAACATGCTTTTCAGAGAGAATCTGGCAGTACAGCCGGCTTCTCACTGATCTGCATCTCCTGCGAGATGGTGAAGAATGAGCAAGCCTCATCTTGAGCTGCAGCACACCTCAGCAAAGCAGCCTGAACCCTGGCAGTGACCTGGACGGGCAAGCCAGTGGCAAAAAAAGGGAGGTATGAAGCAATCCTGATGACCTGTGACAAAGGAACGTGCATGCCCCTTGCCTCTCTGACCTTACCAGAGTCTCCGAAGTTGCAGAGAACACTTGCCAATGCTTAGTGGCAGATTTCGCTTCACAAACCATGGGAGTTAATTATGTTGTAAATAATTCTCCATCACACTGGAAACACACTGTAAGCACTCAGTGCCATACGTGAAAGACATATTTGTGCCCTGCTCTATTTAATCCTTACAATACAGTGCTGCACTTCACACCCTGCTGGGCCCTGATAGTTACAATCAGATGCCTTTTCTGCTCGAGAAGGAGTATGGTAGCTTGAAAGCTAACACCTTGGGCCACTGAAAATCTAATTATGCCTATGTCTTATCTTGCCAGAGCTAACAGCAGGTTGAAGGCTTTGACAGAGTGTTGCATTTCTGTAACTATCTGCATGTTGCTACATGTTTCCTACCGAGCACACGCAGTACCTGCTTGTCTGGTGACCATGAGTCGCCACCCGAGCTACCTTCCCTGTCTGCTGTGATCACTACTGGGGACCTAAACAGCCTCCTACACAGACAGCTCACTTTCTGATTGTTTATGCATATAAGCATAGTAGAGGTTTTCTTGCAGCCAGAAGGTGAAACTTTTAGGGTGAAGAGATAATCTCTTCAGTGTACCAGCTGATGCAGCAGAAGAAAATGGAAGTGCTTTTGGGTGCAAACTTAAAAATGTAAGTGGATAGAATTAGATAGCATTTATCAGCATTATTTGTAAGAAAGAGGCAAACCTAGAGACAGGATGATGTGAAGGGCACTTTTCTGAGAAGAGTTCTAGGTGCTCATTCTAGCATACACTACAGCAACCTAAATGGGAAAATAAATTCCACTTACAGCAGAAAAAGTGTAGGCTGCAATTTGATATTTCTGGGTTTCCTTGGGCACTATTTTTGGGGGGGGATCAGGAGGATGAATTTTCTCAAAATGAGCTGTTTGTAATAGTCAGATAGTCCCAAAGAACACCTGATTTAGTAAACATCTCTTCTCTCATTAGCAGTCTTTGTGGGTTTCAGTTGCTTGCTCTCAGTCTTACTGGGAGAACCAAATGCAACCTGAGAATGGAAGCAGGTAGCATTAAGAATTCCCAGCAGCTCAAGTGATCACAGTTTGCTCTGTAAGTGTGAGGCAATGACAACCCATTTACACACTTAACCTGTTTATCTGATTGCATTGTGAGGCTTGTTATGTTCCTGGGCCTTCCTCTTCCTTCCTGGTAGGTCGTGTCTTGCTAGTGAAGAAGGCTGCATCTGATAAGCAATCAAAACCACATCTATTGCCTGTTTTTGTTACCCACAGCAATGTAATACTCCAGCAAAACTCTCTACAGACAGTGTTCCGTATATCCTACATCCACGGTTTCTCATGGACATTGAAATACCCATTGATAAGATTTTTCCTTGTCAAATGCCAGAGTGTGGGAGTTAGAGAGAAGAGAAATTCCACTTGTGTGGTATCTTTTGGTGATTCTTCTTTGCATGTGTCTCTATGAGTAGCTTAAAAAAAATTTATCATGGGTCTTAGCAATATGCATGCTTTGATTTTATTCTGCAAGTATAGCTGGCATAAATATGTAAAAATGTACTAAAATAAAGTAGAAGGGGATAAACCCCTGAGAGGAAACTGCTTATATCACAGATATAATTTCTGAAGAACTGGAATGTGATTGCAGACTATGTGAAATGCAGTTAGATCAATCAGAAGGTGCTTAAGAAATTCAATTGAAAGCAAAAGTGCTTGTAAGGTCCACCATTTAAAAAAAAAAAAAAAGTCAAACACATCAGTGCAAATCTGATTATTCACCAAAACCAAGGTCAAAAGACAATGATCAGCTAAAAGGTTAGAGAGAGTCTGTGAGGACTTCTTGGAAAGAGGTGAGCACGTCAGGCAGGGCTAGTTGTCCTAGCTTAGATGGATAAAGCTGACCTACCTCACCACAGCGGCTCAGACAAGCTGCTGACCTGGCTCCTCAGCACAGATCAGGCTGAACTTCAGAAGAGTAGGACGGTTGGATTGACTTGCTCTCCGAGTATTGTCTGTGATAAAATGATGTGTCAGTGAATAGAGGTGGTTATAAATAGAGCCATTTAGGGGGCTACAGCTCTGTTAAAGGAAGAACTGCAGGGTAACATAGCTCTGCCATGATTCGAAGACTGGCTGAACTTTAAAGCAGCTTATAATAGCACGATCTTTGTTGTCTGATTTGTTTCAGGTGGAAAGTGTAGGAGCTAGTGAGTCAGCTTATTGCAATTAAAGTATCTGTAAGCTCATAAATGCTAGTCTCGGTGTGTTGAATTGCAGTTGCTCAGTAACAAAGTATGACTTAGTTGTCATCTGTATTGCCATTTGTGTTCCTCCATTATGCTGAAAATTGGTTCTTTCCCTTGATGGGCAAACTTCAATTTCCTGACCTCGGAGCTCATCATTCCAGCTGTCCTCATATAAACTAATAATCAAGTAGTTCTCTAGAGTTGAGTCATCTTTCACCTTCCCTTGTTCCCAGAAACCAGACATCAAAATGTATACTTAAAAAAGTCACAAGGGAAACTGCTGTCTTTCTGCCTTTAGTGTTGAACTTTGTTGCCTGACATTTCCTTTGCTTTTCCTTTCACCAAGCTGAACGTGCTGTTGGAGCCAATCAAATAATCAATTTTTAACAGTTTAATATATTTGTCTTTAGGTTTAGACATTGCATTTGTACTACTTTAGGCACTGTATTTAGAATAATAGAATTGTTCAGGTTGGAGAAAAAATTAAGATCATAAAGTCCAACTGGTAAACATTTATATTATGACTATGTTGGTCCTGAATCTACTGAACTGAATCTCTTGTATGGACTCATTCTTTTACAGCGTGGTTTGCAAAGGATTTCTGTCATCATTGAGGTGTGTGTGATGCAAGGGGTAGGATATTCACACAGGTGAAGTTCACGTCCCACAGAGCCTGTGATCTAAGTTACCACATTCTGAGTGTAAAATGCTCTGCACTTGAAGAACAGTCCTGCTGACACCTGAGCAAAAGTGTCACCTCTAAATTAGGGAGCAGATCAATCTCTCTTTACTTTCAGGAAAATGGGAAGACAATGGAGGTTGGTGTTCTTCAATGACTACTGTAGCTGACTGACGTGCTTCCAGCATTCTGCTGGAGAAGGTGCCAGGTTATGGCATAGACAGGAGGACTCTCCGCTGGGT
>NW_009730104.1:13148-26496 GCF_000703405.1 Apaloderma vittatum | reverse complement strand
TGGCTTCTGGAGCTCTTGCTGAGGTGGGCTTCTTATGGTGGTGTTTTCTTTCAAAGGAATTGGCACTCTGCACCCTCATGAAGTTTGTGGAGTTGGAGGCGCGATATCCACTGATCAAAGCAGAGTGGAAGGGGAGCTTAACTTTTCCTCGTGAGCTTCTTAAGGTAAGCTGCAGAACCGAAAAGCTCCTCCTGTCAGTGACCTGGTGGCACCAGTGACCTCACGCACTTGCCCAGGACCAAAATGTCACGCCGGGAGTTTTTCAGTGGGAGGGCAGGGCGGTGTTCTAGAGAGAGCTTCTGCAACACCTGGAGCTTCTGTCCCAAGTGAGGTGACACCTGCAGGTGTGGGAGCAGCTGCCTTGTACAGGTTTGAGCTGGATTCCTGAGTGTTTGGGACGTGCCAGTTCTGGGGAGTTTTTTTGGAGCCCCAGGTCTTGCTTTCAGGGACGAGGAGGTGAGAGGGAAGGTGCTGCCCCAGGTGAGGTCACCGTGTCATTTCTCAATGATGTTGTGTTTGATAGAGGGGGCCTGTCCCAGGTCAGAAGGGCTTGTGAGTGTTGCTCTGAGGCAGGCAGCACGCAGCCGTGCTAGCCAGCTTCAGCCCACGCAGCTCGCTCTCTGCTCCAGTACTGTAAGAGACTTACTTGTTGCTTTCCTTTACAAACGTTTTGTTAGGTAGTTGTTGATGGCTTACTCCCCTTAAATGAGGATGCTTCGCTCCTGATCTCTCGCTTTCAAGAATATATGGAGTACGATGACATTCGGTACTTTGTCATAAAGGCCGTCACTGAGAGTATTGGACAAGTCATGCAGAAGACAAAAGAGGTAACAAGTTGTTAATGCCGAGGTGGGTCTGGATAAATTGCTTTGGAATGTGTTTGGTGTGAAGCAGGGAGGAACTAGTGGTATATGGAAAGACTTTGGAAGCAAGAGAAATTAGTGTGCTCACAAGAAGGCATTGATTTTTTTAAAATTTATTTATTTTTCTTGCTCACAATCTATGTCAATTATGCAAAGACTGTTCAGACTGAAATTGGGAGTAGTTTGAGGTGCACATACTGTTGCTGTTGAAAAACGTGGTGGAGTTCTAGCTTCTGTTTTAACCAAATCTCTGCAGTTCAGGGGGCACACACAGAACTTTTAATTCTGTTCTCTCTCTGGTCTTTAGTTGGTTCAGAGATAGATTTTGTGTTGGGCAAACAAATAAAACTCCAGGACTAGGCAGCAATAGAAAATACACCAGTATGGAGTTCAGCCATCAGCATTTTTCTTTTTCTTTGCTAAATATAGTCAGTGCTTGGGAAATAGGGCAGTATTCAAGTCCAGCATATTACTATCTGTTGTGGAACTTGCTTTGTGTTTGATTATGTGCTTTTTTTCTCAGAGGCCACTGCCATTTTACCAGCAGAATGTATTTTCCCTCATTTCACCCATTAACATGCCAAACAAGGAGAGTGACATGGTCAAATTTATAGTAAAACAAGGTAAGTAAGCGCCACATGATGAACTCAGTATGAAACGGAAAATCAGGTTTAGGATTTTTTTTTTTTTAATGTGTGTGAAGACTTTACTACAGTTTGCGAATGAAAAAAGTCTGTTTCTGAACTGTATTATAAAATCTGCATTCCTCAGTGTGCAGTGAGATCTGTCATGGCCATGTGTCCAGACAAGGACTTTGGCCCAAATTTTTAGGGTACCAAAGGACCAAGTGAAAAAGGGTCATCGTAATATTTTTAAACATCCATTTCAAGTTCAATATCTGTTTTCCCTTTCTTCTTAGATAACTGGGAGGAATTGAAAGTGTCCAAGCTGCAGGTAACTGTTTGTTTGGTGCTTCAGAGTTGAAATTTTGTCTACTTAAAATAAAGCTTTACCTACATCAATGTGTTTAACTTTCTGTTGTAATTCTGTTTCAAGGCACACAAGCAGGCGTTTGAAAAAATGTGGCTCAGTTTTCTGAAGCACAAGGTGAGTGTTGCTTCTGGCACTGATCTGCATCGCTTTCCAATTGCTGATCGGTAGAGACCGACTGGCCTCGCATGGAGCTCCTGGTGGGACCCCGCTGGGCTTTCAGTGTCAGATAAGAACAGCCCCGTCGCCATTTCTGCTGGACTGTTCTCCTGCCAGGAAATACGGTGTCGTGCACAGCCTGCTGCTGCTTCCTTCTCTCAGCCTTTTTTGCCTGCCTTAACCAAGTCTGCCTGTGAAGAATGATCTGCAGCGTAACAGCCTGTGCTCACCGACTGAAGGTTCTCGAGCCTTTTGGTGGTGCCTTTGCCCTCTGAGCTGTGATGACACTTTTTAGTCTCGAGCACCTACTTCTTTGAACGAACTTAATTTTGTCGGGTGTCACTTGTAAGCTCTCCCCTTTGGGAACTGTTGCTGCATGTCATTCTCTATTGTCCTGACACATTCCTTTTTGCTTGTGTGTTGCCTTTTTGAGCCGTGGGTTGCTGTTACTCTCCGAGTTCTCCTTGCAATGATCATTTCACTATATTGTTTTGTCCTTCGCAGCTACCCACTGGCCTTTACAAAAAAGTTCTTGTCATTCTGCATGACTGCATCCTGCCTTACATGAACGAGCCCACCCTCATGATCGATTTCTTGACGGTGGCCTATGGCATAGGTGAGTGAAAAGAGGCATTTTGTGCTTTGTGAGCCTCTGTGACACGTGTGTATGGGCTTGCAAGGGCTGCTGGATGCATCACCTCCACCTGGGGGATGACATAGGTGCACTTTTGGCTAGGGTAAAGCTCAGAAGCTGGTGCGAACTCTCTTGTCCCTGAAAGGGAGATGTTTTTACCTGTGTTTGTTAGTGGTGTTTCTCCTTCTTGAAGCATGGATTATATTCAAGGCTTTGGTAAGAGTGGAATACTGGAATGTTTTGAGTTCATCCAGCAGTGCTGATACCTGGCCTGCATCCAGACACAGCGTGGGCAGATTCCAACAGAAATGTCCTTTCTGAGGAGGCCTTTGCCTCCCAGTGTGGCTTTCTTGGCGGATTAGAGCAGCATGTTTGTCACTCAGTTCTTCAGAGCCTGTTCTAAAACACAGCTTAATCTTTCTAAGTAACTTGTGTGTGGTTTTAAATGAAATTGTATTACCTTACAGCCATTGTGCAGGTTCTAATTTGAGGTACTCTTCGTTTTGTGTTCCTTACCAGCAGGTTTTTTAATAGAAACAAGTTGAAGCAGGTATTTATTTTCTTACTGTGTTGATACCTGCCTGCTTTCTTACAGGTGGCGCAATCAGTCTTCTAGCCTTAAATGGATTATTTATTCTGATTCATCAGCATAACCTGTAAGTGAAAAGAGCATCTTGTTTAAAGGAACATTTTTTTTTTGTATTTATATCTTTATAGAAAGGAACTGAAATGGGTTCTACACATCTTCAGGCTTTAAAATTCCTCCATGGGAAAGCCAGGTTCTGCACAAGAGGCTCAGCTGCTTGGATGCTGAGCTCCTTTGATAGTCTGACCTTTTTTTCAGCTGAGCCTAAATACCCTTTCTCCAGACTGGGATTGCTCAGCACTTGAAAATCGATTTCCATTGATCTGATTGCGTAGGGAAGCCGTAGTCTTTGGTGTGCCTTTCACTGGATCCTCTGCTATTTGCAGTCAATGGACATAGCTTCACATCCGGAAAATGGCTGGGTACTGCAAGAGCCATAAATTCACCTTACAGCTTGTTTTCAAGGGGTGGCTGTGGAGAGGAGCCTAAGAAAGCTAAACAGCACAGCAGCGGTCTGGGCTAGTCTATAATGAAAGCACAGAAACATTTAGACACAGTATGCGTCACAAATGGATGTTATTCTTTTCTATTTTTTTTAACAGAGAATATCCTGACTTTTACAAAAAGCTGTACAGCCTTTTAGACCCTTCAATATATCACGTGAAGTACCGAGCCCGCTTTTTCCATTTGGCTGATCTGTTCTTATCTTCATCGTAAGTAGCATCTTTATTATGTGTGTTCCCCATATTTTCCTCCTGCTTTTCTCTTGGCCAGAGACTGTTCTTGAGCAGTCTCCCAAGTGTCTGGATATAATATATTCAGTGTGCCTACTGGATGACATTCATTTTTACCAAGAAAACTGAATCCAGGAGTGTTTTTGTAGTGTTCCATAATCTTTTGTGTGTTATTTTTAAAGATTTGCCACACAGACATGTATTTCAGAAAGTAAAAATGCAGTTCGTTATCTGAGTTTGATCTGCAAGTAATTATGGATGTATTTTGATCTGTATTCCACTTTGACTAAAAGTGGTGATTCTTCTGTCTGTCTATGAATATGGAAGAGTAACATTTGCGGGCTTTTTATAGATCGTACAGCTGTTGATAAATCGATGACCTTTTGCAGACATGCAACATGGAAACGTGGAGTGTTTGACAGCCTGTCGTGATGCTGTCAGTTGGTTGTACACAGGCAAGAAACTAGATAAGCAGCTGGTCACATAGTTTCCATCATATGGTATAAAATAACCCAAGAGTTACAATTTCCAGTTCAGCACTAGGCACTTAAGATCTCTTGTATTCCTGGTGTTCCTGGGAGAGAGTAACCAGATCTGACAGGTGGTGTCCTGTGGGGTGGCTTTGCTGAGCCTTGCAGCTGTGGCGAGCCGTGGGGCTGAAGGCTGAGTGGCTGAAAATTGTCATCTTTTATCCCAGCTCTTTTGACCCAAATAAAGTGCCTACGTGAGCTGGTTGCTATTAGAAATTTGCGTTTTTACCATAAAGAAAAATCCCACAACTGTCTTGCGCATTTACATTGCAGCAGCTTTATGTTCCCATTACCAGCTGCGCTGCTTCCTTTAGTCCTGGAAGCATTACGTAAATTTAGCACCGTGGCCTGTGTGTTAATTAAACCCATGAAACGACATAAGAAGAAGATAATTAAGGTTGCCTGGCCAGGCACTCGGAAGTTTATAAAAGGACTCACTGCAGAGTGCCGTGGGAATGCCCCACGTGGAAGAGCTGTGCTTGGCAGGTGCCTGGAGTGGTGCCACGCGTCTGGACTGAGTCACGCTGTGACTTGAGATTATTCACGCATTGAATGGAAATGCCCCCAGATTTGTTCCAGAGGGTGCACAAGACCCTACATTACTGCTTGGAACCAGGATTCTTAGAGCTTCTCTCTACTCCACAGCCCAAAAATATCTGAAGAGCCCCACTGATCTTTACCCTGACACGCTGTGTCGATTGGTGGTGCCAGGACTTTGACACGCTGTTTTTTCTGTTTCCGACAGCCACTTGCCGGCGTACCTGGTGGCCGCGTTTATCAAGCGCCTCTCCCGGCTGGCCCTGACTGCCCCTCCCGAGGCGCTGCTCATGGTCATCCCCTTCATCTGCAATCTCTTTCGGAGGCACCCCGCCTGCAGAGTGCTCGTGCACAGACCCCACGGGCCAGAAGGTACGAGAGAAGGTGGGCGGGGGAGCTTTATGTTAGGCCTTCAGAGAACAGAAAGAGTGGGATTCCTGGGAAGGAGGAAGGGAGATCCCAGTCTCGATTCTGAAGGTTAGAATGATCCTTCGATCCATTGAGTTTGTGGAAAGCTGGAAGGCTGGCTGTGAAGACCTCACAGTTGGCTCCCTTGCCTCTGTGATTCCCCAGGTGAAGACTGCTGTGAGGCTGACACACTGACCTAGGCTACTTCCATGTGCCGAAAGACTGGGGAGACTGTAACCAGACACTGAGCTTGTCTCGTTCAGCTCAAGACTATAAAGAAAGCAAATGCAGAAGCCAGAGCCCTCCTGAATTTGTGTCTGTAGTGTTTTTGTGTAGGTGGCCCTGCTAGGCCCTTGGCAGCCTCCTGAATTTTTACTTCATCTCTCTGTGATTTAACTGACCAGTGTTGAACATGAGTAGCGACTGTTGAAAGTTGCCTGAGATGCCCTTTGCGTCAGACTGTTCCAGTTCTTTGTGCCCTACATCCAGTGCTCTTTAAAAGTAGTATAGCACTGCCAGCAGTGACTCCTGGGTGGTGCTGGGATGTGTCAGCTTCTTCCTAAACCCTCAATGTCTTGGGAAGGAGCAGCTCTGGCTGCAGCACTTCTCTGGGTCTCTGTGTTTCCTTTGGGGTTACGTACATCACGCAGGAGGAATTAGCTCTGTATCTCCATTTACTTAGGCATGTCAGAAGATCCATATATTATGGAGGAGGAGGAGCCATCTGAAAGCCGGGCTTTGCAGAGCTCTCTCTGGGAGATTCAGGTATGTCAGCTAAAAAGGAACATCTGCATCTAGTATGGGTTTCTTCCACCCTTGCCGCTTCTTTGACACACGTTGGCAGTGAGCAGTCCCAATTACAAGAACCTGCTGCCATATGTCTTGCAAACGAGATGAGTTTCTGGCTGGTCTTTTACTCTGCGTCCTTTTCTATCCTGGCATGAGAGGCAAAGGATTCTGTACACTGGAGAAAACGGTACGTGCTAATTAGTAGGTGACTTGTGAGCACACATCTGACCGTGCCGCTGAAAAGTGTGCAGTTAACGGGTGAAACAGACTAAATAGCTGCAAATATATGAGTTTTTTAATTTGCTTTAGAGGGAAGAAAGGAACTTGCTGAGCACTGATGAAAATTAATTGGGTACAGATAGGTCATCCTGTAGAAATGGGTTTAAAAATGCTAGAGAAGATTGTAGCGTTCACCTTTCACCTGGAGCGTTTGTAGGATGGTGTTATGAAGGTTGAAATTGGTTCATTTACCACTGATGATTCTAAAACCTTAATGCCAGGATTATCAGTTTCCATTTAAATGCTACAAGGTTTTTGTGTAAGGGGTTGAAGCAGTAACAGCAACGTTGTGCAGGAAGCCCAGAGAGCAGGAGCTCAGCTGCAGCATCAGGGCTGTGGGTTATGTGTTGGAGGCGTGGCCTGTGGAGGAGTCTGTCTTCCTGGAGCTGGATGTGAACCAGGTGAGAGGGACCTTTGACATATTCAAAAGGCAGCTGAAATGCCCAGAGCTTTGTAGTAGCACAGCACAGAAAACTCGCCTCTGCCAGAATTCGATGTTTGCTGAAGATCTGACCAGCAAAGGGGCAGACACCTGTGTGGATGGATGTCTCCTACTTATTAGACCATCTCCTACTTGTCTTGCTTTTTGCAGTCTCTACAAAACCATTATCACCCAGATGTGGCCAAAGCGGCTGCTGTGCTGAACCAGTCGCTGTCTGAAATCGAGGATGACATATCGGGGCTGCTGGAGCTCTCGGCTTACGAGGTAGCGTTGTTGGGCCTTTGTGGATGATCAGAACCAGGCTGGTTCCTTGACACAATAGCTGTGACCTGTTCCATCAGCCGTGCTGCCGGGGAGGGAGCTAGACTGACTTCTGGTTACCCAGAGCCAAGGAAAACCAGGAAAATGTCTGTCAAATAGTGGAGCCTGAGGCCACACTAGTGACAGGGCTGGCTTTTTTATAAAAGGTTTATTTTCTGGATCTTTTAAGGGATTAGAGTGAGCAGTGCTATCAGCCAGGGTGAAGTGCTTGTACTGAGTTTTGCCAATATCTTCTTTTTTTTTCCTTGTAGCTTTTTGACAAAGAAGTAAAGAAAAAGGCTGTTGATGTGCCCCTGGAGTTTGAGCAAGTGCGAGGTCTATTTGGGAAGAAAAATGATATATTTGCGGAGCATTTCACTTTAGATTGATGTGATCTTTTATAAACACATCTGCCCAACTGACTGATTGTAGGGACGTACACAGAGCTCGACAGCTGCCCTCTAAGTATCTCCATGGGGTGAGAGCTGGACTGCTTGGGAAAGGTGCAACTTCCTTCAGTGACATTTGCCACGACCCAGGGGTGGACTTTCCTTTGTTTCTCCTGCTTGCATGCTGCCCCCTGGTATTTGGGAGGCATTTTTCCTCGGGGCAAGGTTTTCTGGACTTGTTCGTTGCTGGGATTCCAGTTGTTTTCTCCAAAGCTGCTGGTGCTGGCTGTGATCAGTGACTACATCGAGGGACAATCTTGCTGCCATTCGATGGGACTGAGAGGAATTGCGGTCTCTTGACTACTGCTCTTATTTTTCAGATGTGTTACTTTTGTACTTGAGCCGACAACCTGTTTGTAGCAAGTGATTTCAATACAGAGCTCTAAACACCTGATATTTTAATTATATTTTTATATATATACTTATAAACATGTCTTCAGAGGGATGTTTAACTTCCTTTGTACTTGTCTTAACGCTCCCGCGTTCAAGGTACTGAAAGCTTTGGTTTGTCAAAAACAGCTCTTAGATGGTTCTCTGTAATTCTGTCTATGCTGTAAGGTTGCTTAATTCAAAATCCTCATGAGTTTTGGAAATGAGCATAATCCTGGTGACTGCCGTAGGTGAGCAGGCAAACTGTGCATTGGGAGGTGTGTCTAATCCTTGATTTTTGCTTCAGGGTGATAAGCAGCTTGATGCAGTTTTGCTTGCAGCCTGCAAGTGTTGTAGGAGCTCCAGCCAGTGTGTAATCCAGGTGATAATAAAGTTTTAAGTAGCCCGCTGATACTAGGTGGTTTTGTTAATTTGAATTTTTCATGTAGTTCCAGAAATCATGCAGAAACTCCTGATAAGTTTGGAGGGGTTTTCTTAGTTATTTTTGCCCTAAGGTTTGAAGTTTAAGATAAACTTCTTATTCAACTCAGGACTTTTTTTAAAAATTGTTTTCAACAACTTAATATTAACTTGTTAGACTTCAGCTCTGCTTGCATATTTTGAAATTCTAATTTGTGGAGGAGAAGAATACAGTCAAGAAAGTGAAGGCCAAGAAATCTGATTTCTGGCAGACAAGTCCAAGGAAGACTGCAGCTGTCTTGGAGGTACTATTATGTTTTCTTCGTCCAATTTTCTTCATGCTTTTCAAACAGTGGACATGTTCTCAGAGCATAGAGCTCTACCTCCTTTTTTTTTTTTTTTTTCCCCCTTTTTCCTGTTTTTAAAAGAAGTCTCACTCTTTGTTCTCTGGTGAAAAAGCAATCCTGGCCAGCCTGCTTTCCTTTTTTTCTTTGACTTCTGCTATCTGGTAGGAAGGAAGGCAGAGTGGCTGAGACTTAAAACTTGAGAAACCTCAGTTTAGGTTCACCCAAGTGTATTTCAGCTCTAAAATGTATCTCCCTATATCGAACGGACGTTGTATGTAGCGTTTGGTAAATGTTTTGAAGTGCTCTGATGCTCTAGTAATGAGGGCCACATAGCTACCTTTAAAAAACATCTGTATCATCTTTCACATTAAATGGATAAATATATTGAACAGAGAGATGAATGAATATATGTACAGAATACCTTTCTGTGCATCTTTTTTGTTTTACTCGGGAGTGTTAGGATTCTTTTTTTAATGTGCAAATGATGCAAGTCCAGGTCTCGTGGTGTTTAAAATGAGGGACTTTGGGGTCTTATTTGTGGACCGAGGATAAGCAGAGTCTTTCTGTCAACAAGGCATCCGAAGGCTGGATGAGGTGTGGGTGCCTGGCTGTCGTCTGAGGCCTCCTGGCACCAACCAAGGAGAGGCTTCGTGTGGGGCAGCTTGAGTTGAGGGGGAATAGTGGAAAGTAGCAGCTTCTGCCTTCTCTTGTGGCCTTCTGCTGCCATCTATCTCTGAAACCAAAGGACCACAGACTAAAATACCATCAGTACGTTTGGAAAAGGGATACTGCTGGAAATGGGGTGGTTTTTCTTTCTTCTGGGAGGAAGACTGTGAAGACACCAGCATCTTCAATGTTTCACCAGCCGTGGATCCCAAGTACTGTCCTGCAATTAATGGTGACTTGACTGTAGCAAAATGCAGTTTATTTTTTCAGGTACGCTCCCGGTGACCCATGTACTGACCGGTGCGTCTCCCACTGACATCGAGACAGAAGGTTAGGCTGATGAAATGTGTTCTCAGAGCTATCTGCGTATTTCAGTGCTGAGCTGGGAGCGCCGTTAGCACTTTGCTTAAAAGGACATGCAGCTGCCCTGGTGTGGCCTAGCAGCCACAGGCACAGCCCCGCTGTGCTCGGTGCAGACCAAACCTCAGACAGCTCGGAGGAATTTACAGCTTAAAGCCCGGTGCACTTTAGACGAGCCTTGAAGGTCTTGCAGAGGCTTCATCCCCCATCTCTGACGCTGCACTTGCCTAAGCAGCATTCTTAGACCAGCTCGGAGGTGGAGATAGCTTTAAGCTCCTGCCTGTCCTTGGAAAAAACACTCCACCTGGTCTTTCATCAGGCTTTTATCTTTAAACTTTCACCGCCCTACCCTCAATAGGAGGCATCAGGAAAAAATATCAGCGGTTATAAATATTAAAAGTTTCATCTGCGCCGAGTGAACAACCCTTATCAGGCTGCACACCCGCTGCTGCTGCTGCTCTACAGGTCTCCGCAGACTGCAGATTATAGATGCTTTAATCATGGTGTGTATTAACTGGAAGGCCAGATTGAAGTACCAGGCAGAGCGCGCATAAGTCACTCCTGTTATTATTTGATTTTTATCAGGTGGGAGGGGGAGGCGAAGGGGCTGTTACGGGGTTTGTTGTTGTTGTTGGGTTATTTCAGTGAGTGTAAAAGATAGTTTTATGAAAATGTTAACATAGTCCCGCAGGCTCCTCACCCGTCACTGCCTCGTTCGCCCGCCAGAGGACGGTGCAGTGGACTGCCCTTGGTTTGTTTGCTGAGCTTTCATTCATTTAAAGGCCATTCAGAGTCATCCCAGCCTGAACGGAAAAGAGAGCTGCTCATCACGAGGATGATGAGATTTATCTTGTGAGTTGAAGGTCCCAGTGACCACGGTGTTGGAGTTGATCAGCTTAGATTCTTACTTTTAAGATACTCATTGAGGGACGGATGGAAGTGTACATGTACATCCATAAAAAGATGGAAAAGTACAAATGCCAGCCAGATGGGACAGGCTTGCCTCAAGTCTGCTCTGGGGCAGTCGATGCCTCTCTTCCAGCACAGTGGGATATCAGTATGCTTGGTTGCAGGTTGGCAGTTGGTTCTCCAAGACATTAGGCTTGTGTGTGTAAACTAACTCACTTCTCACACCGTGCATTCACCTGTCTCAAGTGGGCATTGGGAGCTGCCTCTCAGCGTACAGGAGCTGGACACTGAGTTGATAAATCTTGTCTTAGCTCCAAAGGGACCACATCCACAGGCTCTCAACTCCTTAAAAAACCCCAATAAAAACGCTTGGCCCTGCTAACCAGCTGCTATTAGCATTAAGGTGGTTTCCCAGCCCTGAGCTAGTGAAAGCTGCAGTGCAGCCGTAACCCCTGTGCTTTCCCCTACCTTGTTCTGAAAAGCAAATGAGCTCTCAGGTAATTTGCAGTCCTGCTCAGGCAAGGAGGGCTGCAGGACCTCAGTTCGACCGGCACCAGCCTTCTCCAGCACTATCGTAATCAATATTCATTAGCTGAAGTCTACTGGACTTGGAGATTTACTGCTATTAATAAGCCAGGAGTCTATCTTAGTGAAGTGTATGAAGGAACCTTTAGGTCTGTTAATAAAAAGAAGAGCTTTTCTGCACTTTCTTAGCCCTGTTCCTGGGTAGAGCCAAAAGAGCAACTTCTCTTCAGAGCTGGTGAAAGGCACCTGCAGCTGGGTTAGGGTATGGCCGGCGTCAAAGGTCTGTCTTGGTCTCCCGTGATTTTCTAAGCTGCCATCCTGCATGCACATGAGAGGAGCAAAACTTGAGCTGTTTGGGAACATGACCTGCTCAGCAGCAAGCCTGAGCTCTCTGCTGCCTTGCTTGGGGTACCTGGAGCACTGTCAGTCAGGCATAACTCCCCCCTGGAACTGGGGGAGCTCACCCTGTGTTTCACAGCTGGAGAATATCGGCCAGCAGCAACCACTGGTTCCTCACCGGCTATAGGGCCAACCTTCCTCTTCCTGAGAAATAAATCCCGACAACCAGGATGCCCTGGCTGTTAGTACATGCTCAGAGGATACATCAGCTCCATCCTAACAGAGTTAAAACCTGCAGACTCCATGGCCTGCTGGTGTCCCCATTTTGTTGATAAACGAACGGAGCAAACCTTATCAAAACGAGCAGGCTGCAGTCCTGCTAACAGAGCTCCGCCTGGGCTAAAGATAATTGATGCTTTAATAAAGCTAGGCATTATCCAGATTGTGGCTGGAGTGCTTATGTGAGGAGAAGCATCAATCACAGATGGCTGTGTTTAACTTTTATCAAATATTTAGGTTGGTGGCAAGGTGCATTCTTGTGCTGCTCTAGTGTTGGGCTCTGAGATATGAAGTGAATGAATCATCACATCCCTTTTGCCTACATCAGTTTCCCGCAGATTGGGAGAGCGAGGATTTACATTTTAGTTATCTCGACTGGAGACGGGAGATACCACGTGCTGTGGTACTGGAAACAGGCTTGATGACCAAGAACTGCCGTTCTCAAGGCCTTCAGACTCGTCGGCTGGTGAAGAGACAGGTCTGCTGGATGTGTGGCTCTGCCCACATAAGGGCCTCCTGCAACCCGGGCAAGGTTGAGTAAATCTTGAGAGAAGGTGGAGGTGGAATTTGCTGCTCCGTCATGCAAGTAGACTCGTGGGGATGGGAAGGCGAGGGTGAGGGATGCTGGCAGTAAATGAAGCCCCACCACCACGCCTGCCCTGCGCAGGCAGCAGGGATGCAGCTGCTGGTTACCCAGCCTGTGCCACGGGGCTCTGCCGTATTGCTCAGCAAAGTGGCTCCAATTAGCCGTCTGCTCGACTGGATCTGTTTGAGAGGTGCCTGAAGGGTGTCTGACCACTCACCAGCCTCATGTGCTCCCTGCGATGGCTTCCAGCGTCCGTGGAGCCAAAGGGAGCTGGAACAGATCCAGTCCTGAATCCCATCCCAGGTCTTGGCTTCCTGTGCTCGGTGTATCACGTCCAAAAATGCAGCGTGTGGCTCCTTCCAGAGACACAGTCCTGTCCTGTGAAGCTTTTCCGTGTTAAGATGACTCCTGAAGCATCCTGCCGGGCTGAAGTGGCTCCTCTGGGCCACGTCTGGCTGAAGGCCCAGTTTCTCAAAGGTATTTAGTAAATGAACTCCTGTTATCTTTAAAGAGCTGAGTATAAATATTGATGGGAGCTTTTATTCTCTTTCGGCTTACCGAGAGATTTATGGCCTGATTTACTTCAAACTTTTCATTGCATACTTTCTCTTTATTTCATACTTGGCAGCAGAGATTTTTCTCCCAGCAAAAATTCTCCCCATTCCCTGTGCCCCAGAACGGGAGGCTGGATGCTCCCATCTTCCTGCCTGGGGGCATTGCTGTCACCGGCAACTTCTGCCTGGGACTTTGGTCCTGGTTGCCCGAGTTTCTGTTGTGAAGCCTGCCAGGCTCGTCCTACAGGCCAGCAAAGCTGGGAGCCATCCTGCGTGGTCCTCTGCAGCACCCAG
>NW_009730104.1:12812-13115 GCF_000703405.1 Apaloderma vittatum | reverse complement strand
TGCTTTCCCACCTGCCCCCAATGCCACCCTGGGTGCTCTGTGCCGAGCTGGGGAGCAGGCAATGCTCTCCGAGAGCTTCGTTTTCTGCTCGTCGCTTATCTCCTTGTTACAAGCCTGCGGAAAAGTCTCTGCTTTTAGCAGCCGGTGCCGTGTGCTACCATGTAGAAAAACAGATTTAAAATATCTGGTTTGAAACTAAAAGGCGGAGATCTGATAGAAAAAGTAGAGCCTGTTCGTAACACGAGTGTAACGTCGCGCTGTGTCTCAGAGGACAGCCGATGTGTGAGGAGGGACAGGGTGACC
>NW_009730104.1:11475-12797 GCF_000703405.1 Apaloderma vittatum | reverse complement strand
AGGGTGGCCCCGCTGGCTGGTGTGTCCCAGCACCAGGCTGAAGCCAGCACGGAGCGAGGAGGGCTGGGAGGGCCGTGCTGGGATGCTGCGAGGTTTGCAGGGCGCAAACCCCAGAGCAGCGCGCTCGGGACTGGTCCAGGACCTGCGTTGCCATCCCGGTGGCTTTTGCCACCCAGGTCCGCTGAGCTCTGAGCAGGGCTGGAGCTCAGCCTTGGGGCTTTGCCTGCTGCCCCTGTCCTGGCCGGGGGACAGAGCCGGGCCGGCGAATGGGACCTGGTGGCCACTAGAGGACGGTGCAGCCACGGGCCATGGCTCTGCTCGAACCGTGCCGAATTTTCCTCCCAGCGCCGCGCTCACCCGCGGTGCCAGGGTGGCCTCCAGCCCTGCTTTGTTCCGAGCCACCCGTGAGCCACCGGCTGCAGCGACTGAGCCTGTGCCAGGGAGCACTTTTCTGGCTGAAGCTGCAGCACTTTGCTGCGAGAACCCTTCCCCTGGTCTTTCCAAAGTGACTGCGCGGGCTCAGTGTCGCGCTGAAGGGCTGCGATGAAGTGTGTCCATCCCCAGTACAGCTTCGTGTCTGCTTCTGTCACATAACTGTAACTGCACTTTAGCTGCAGGTTGGCACTTCGAAATATCATCTCTGAATTTGTAACTTGTTGCATGTCTTTCATTTGGCTTTTATAATCGCCACAAGGATGATCCAGGGGCTGGAGCAGCTCTGCTATGAGGACAGGCTGCAGGAGCTGGGATTGTTCAGTCTGGAAAAGAGAAGACTTTGGGGGGACCTAAGAGCTGCCTTCCAATACCTGAAGGGAACCTACAGGGAGGCTGGGGAGGGACTTTTTACAAAAGTGTCCACTGATAGGAGAGGGGGAAATGGGTTTAAGTTGAAGGAGAATAGATTTAGATTGGATCTTAGGAAGAAATTCTTCAGTACGAGGGCGGCAAGACTTTGGAATAAATTGCCCAGAGATGTTGTGGCTGCCCCCTCCCTGGAGGTGTTCAAGGCCAGGTTGGATGGAGCCTTGAGTAGCCTGATCTAGTTGAGAGGTGTCCCTGTCCATGACAGGAAGGTTGGACTAGGTAATGTCTAAGGTCCCTTCCAGCCTAGGCCGTTCTGTGATTCTGTGATTCTATGAAATAGTAAAAAACCCCCAACTTTTCTTGGGTGAGTAGGTGTTGACTCGGCACAGGAGTTGTTAAGAAAATTGAAGGATAGATCCCTTCTCCCTCTTAGGAGCTCTTTGGTTTTCTTGATTCAGCATGGTCCTCCTGCAAGTTCTGATTTAAGACTGCAGTTGTAAAGGAGAGAGGAGTGGGGG
>NW_009730104.1:3799-11444 GCF_000703405.1 Apaloderma vittatum | reverse complement strand
ACACTACACTTTGTGTGTGACTGAACGCTGAGGCTGCTGGTCTCCCTTTGCCTCGGCTCCCAGCCACGGAGCTGCGTATCCCAGTTTTACAGCCAGGCAGCTGGTCACTTGTCCCTTAATGGCAAGCTGCCTAATGGCCCCATCGACCTCCTGGCCACCACTTCCCATCTGCCAGCAACAATGATGTGACTCTTGGCTTCTGGCTGAGGTCTTCACCTGGCTCTGACGACACTTGAGAGCTGTGAATCGTCTCGGCCTTGTTTGCTAATTGCTGGACGGGTCTGCTGCCCGTCTGACGGCCAGCACTGCTTCCTGAGGGGGCAAGCTGTGGAGCTGCCTCTGAAGTGATGCACCAGCTGCGGGGACCTTGCGTTGGTGCTTGCACCCAGCTCTTCTCATGTAACATCGTACATTTGTGGTTCCCAAAGAGCAGATTCAGGTCAGGGAAGGCAAAGGCAGCACTGGGAACTGGGCTGGGGATTGCTGCCCGAGCCCAGCGCTCAGCTCAGCCTGCCTGTGTTCAGCCTCACGCTAAGCAAGAGCAGGGCTGAGGTTGCTCCTCAGGCACAGCATCTGCTGTGGGAGGAGAATTCACTCCTCCTTTTATCATACTGAGCTCACGGTATGGGCTTGCAAATCTGGGAACCAAATTGCTTGCAGAACAAGTTATGGATTGTCTTCCTTTATAGAACTGATGGTACTTTTGTATTCTTTTGATTTACTGTTTATTCTTTCGGTTCAGATCAGTGATCCGGCACTTGCCTCTGCTTAGTGTATTGATTAGTCCACAATCCCATCTGCCACTTTGCTGCAAGATATTGTAAAACTACTGTGAAGCCCTGAAACATTTCTGAAATAGCAGAGCCACGCGCTCTCTTTGCCATCATGATGATTATCTCATGGAGCTGCTTGGAAGGCAGGTGGGGAGGAATATTACAGAAACAGGGTTTTAAAAGGGAAATTAGAAATTATTTAGCAATGGGATTCAACCAGGGACCCCTTTCAGCCTGGGTTGCTGGAGTTTTCCTCTCTGAGCTGAAGCCCCTGCAATGATGGACTCCACAGCACGTTGTGGGGCTCTCCTGTCTGAGAGCGGGGCTGGCAGCGCTGTCTGTGCGTTCATTGTGCTAAGCCCAGTTCCTTTCCCCTCCCGTGGCTGAGCCATATAGGAGCTGCACAGGGAGGGGACAGCAGGGACCATCTGCTCTGTGTTCCTTGAGGTCCAGCACAGAAACCTGAGCATTGCCAAAAGGAAAGATTTTTGCAGGCTTTGAACAGGGACAGGAGTGAAGGAAGATCAGACTGCAGTGCTGGCTCACAAGGGTTTTTCTTCTCCACCCACACAGGAGTGGAAGTATGTGCCATGAGGCATCTGCAGATGCAGAGCTTTGAATTCCTTGAGTGACATTAGGAGAGAGGAGATTTTTTTTTCCTCCCTGACCTGCACCGCTGCAGAGCTCTGACCCTGGTCCTCTGGGATGGACCTGATGGGCATTGGGGCTGCTCCTAGAGGCCCCTGCCTCAGTGGTGGACAGACTGACTGACAGAGCTGTCTGTCTTGCAGTCTCATGGGTGGGGGTAAGGCACAGTGGTCAAATGCTCCTCCCCAGAATACTTCTCTCCAAGGACTCTGGCCTCAGAGCTGGATTCCAGCCTTGCAGACTGGCTGATGTTAGAGAAGGAGATTTTGAATTTTGAACATGCGAGAAACTGCCCCTGTAGGCTTGAATTACTTACAGAGTATAAATGATGCCTGAATGTTAATGTACATTTCAGCATGAATGTTTCAGAGTGGATGATAACTTCGCTAAGTGCAACGACGTTGCACCAAAGATGAATTCAGCCCGGGGTGTTTTGCTGGCAAACACATCACCATCAATCCCTGCTTATTCCCCTGAAACCCTCAAGGTTTTGTTGACTCGTGAGCCAGGAGGACCCCAGAAGAGAGGCAGAGGGCAGGAAATAACAAAAATATGTCTGTACATTGGAAAGGTAAATGCGCCCTCAGAAAAAAATGATCCCAAGGGTTAGCAAGTCACGAATAAACAGAGCAGCAGGCTAGAGCTGAAGAGAGTCCCAGGTAGATGAGAAGATCCAGGCTGGAAGGCTGCTGTCAGGGGAACCGGCAGGACTGAAATCTCCAGTGGTCCAGGACTGATTCTGACCCTGCCTGTAACCAGCAAGAAAAGTGGTGGGTACAGCGTGGCTGCGAAGGGAACGTTGATTTGCCTGGCAGAATATGCATTTTAATTGCTCATTTTCTTTCCCTTTTTTTTTATGTGATTTGATTGTGAATTATGTTTTCTGCATTTGTAATTAGAGGGTAGAGCAGATGGTGAGGCTTTGTCTGAAGTGACGTAGCCGTTGGAATAACTCATGCTACTGGCTGACAGGCTGCTGGGAAAGGGTGAATTGCCGCACGGAGCTACCCTGGGAGCTGCTCTAACACAGACCCACTTTTTAACAGTCTGAGACAGGTCTTTAAACAATATAAATCAACATTGCCCCACTGAAATCTGCATCCAGGCTGGCTTGCACCACGTAGAAAGCTGTTCTCCAGGGAGAAACTGCTTTGTGCGTATACCTGGAAACACCTGCTCTCATGGAGTTGCAATGAGCTGTGCAGTATTTATTGACATGTAACGTGCCATAGCCAGCCACAATGTGCTGCCTGGGTTTCTTTGCTTGAGACAACTCTCCACAGCCTAGGGAGGTGCCCGGCTCTGTTTCATCCCTGTATCGTGCACAGAGAGGCAGAATTTTGTAACTCGAAACTTCCAGCAGAAGTTCCAAAGCCAGATTTTGAGAGAGAAAGCTGTAAGAGTTCAGTGATGAGTGAAATAATTTTTCCTCTCTCTGTGTCACTCAGACGCTTCCATTCAATATCTTCCCACTTGGTTAGTGATTTGCAGTAAAAATGTTGGGCTAGAGCCTCAAAACACTAGTAGATCCTGATCATATTTTTGAAAAAGAAAGAAAACCCTTCCTAGAAAGTTGCTTAAGTATGTTTTAGACTTTCATTCATGCCTTCTTTCATGAGGCACAAGCTTTTGGTGAAAATCCAGTATGCAGAGCAGGGAGCTGAGCTAATGAGCCTTTTCTTGGATCTGTCACTGAACCTGCCTTTCCCATTCCTAATTTCTATCCCTCTCCAACAGAGCTTGGACAGCTCTGTGATACTTTTGATGCAGCATTTTCATGAGAACAATTGTAGTGAAAATCCGTGTAGTTCATGTGCATCATTTTTCATAATTTAGTTTTATTACTAGGAAAGCAAGTATCTGCTGCGAGCCCCGGGCAAAGTGCTGCACGTTGAGGCTGACAGAGGAGGAGGAGGAGTGCGACCTGCTCGGTGTTCCCAGAAAGCAGAGAAGCAAAGTTTTGAATGGGGGCTGAGGAAAGCTCAGTTCTTAACTCAGCTGGGCATTTGAGCCCTGGGGACCATACCTTGCGGAGCTGAGTTTCCTGGGCAGAGGACACGTTGCCCAGAGGGCACGTACGCTGCTGACGGGAGTCACTTGTGCACTGGTGGTTTTGCTTCTGTTGAGAGTTTCCTTAACCTCATGCCTACGTAGACAGACCTAGCACAGATCAAAGAAAACAAGATTTTAGTGTAATGTTACCCTCCCTACATGACTGAACTCTTTCTGATGTACATAGGTTGTAATTTTTTTTTCTCAAAGTGCAGACTGCATTGTGTTATGCTGGGGATAAATAGCTCTGTGGGCACCTTCCCACCCTGCTTTCTTACTGAAAGGTGACCTTCAGTTGCAGGTATTTATCCTTTGACACTTAGCTTAATTTTGCGCTGGCCTGAAATCCTCTCTAATCTGAGTCAAGTGAAAGACTCGGAGGTTTGACTCTACAAGAAGATGTCCTTCAGTGCAGAATTGTCCATCTGTGAGCAGGAGAGCATGTTCTTCTTGTGTTCTTCCCCGTTGGGACCTGAAGCAATGAGGGATCACACGACCTGGCTGTGTGGGAGACGAGCACAGGGACCGCTCAGTCCCAGGGATGCCTGTGTGCGTGTGGGTGTCTGGTCTCACAGCAGAGCTATAGCACTGATGGGAGCTGTCCTGCCCTCGAGTGTTGGGCACGTTTAGAAAATGAGGGAAAAGATGGAAAATCGTCTCATTGTTTCGGGTGAAACCGCCACCAGGTTTTTAGGTTCCCAAGTGTGTGAAAGCCTGTGGGAGCTTTTCTATTAACTTCAGACAAGCTTTGAACTGAACCTGGGAAGCGGTGCAGAAAGAGCTGCCCTGGCTCCTCCCTGACAAGGGCTCATTAATGGCTCCTCAGAAGTGCTAAGAGCTGTGAAAAATGCTGCATTACCGTGATGTTGCCAGCACGGAGCCTCCCGCAAGGCTGACAGTCCCACAGTGGCCTTTCGCTACCTGTATTAGGCAATGACAAAAGGACAGCTCTGCTTGCTTGACATTGGTACCTGTGGAGGACAGGCATCCCTGTGCGTGGCTCTTAACAGCATTGATAGTCAGAGGAACCATCAGCCCCCTCAAATGAGAAAGAGGCAGCTCAAACCAGGCCTGTAAGCCCACTCGTGCGTATGTGCAGCTCCCAAAATAAGTGGTTCTGGCACCCTCCAGCCTCCCACCTCGGAAGGATGTGGTGGTTCCCAGTGCCTTTCCCGGTGCAGTTGGACCTTCTGCTTTCCTCCAGAAGTCCTTGATGCAGCGTGAGCGTCTGGTTAACGAGGCTCAGGAAACGCTGACGCTTTAGTTCCTTTCCCAGGCTGGCTGGAGGACACTTGTCTGTGACATTCAGTTATGGTAAATGGAAGACGTGGAGAGTAACCCACACCAGCTCTGTGGAGCACGTGACTGCCTCCACGCTGAAATGCGTGTGGATAAATGTTTATCAGCCCTGGTTATCGCTGTCTCCCTCTTCTAGGAAGCCTGTTGGGAGAAGGAGATGGGCAGTGCTGTGCTAGAGCAAAGGCTCAGCCCTGTGTTGGGTGACACGGGGCAGCACAATTTAAGATGAACTTCAGGCTGTGCCTACAGACCCCCCTGAGGACCTTGGTTGCTCCACAGAGGCAGAAGGTGGCCACCAGGCAGGTGCATCCTCCTGACCTCCCTTAGTGATAACCAGGTACCTGCACCTTGCTCTTCAGGCAGCACCAATGCAGCTTTTGTATGTTTTGATGCATAAAGGAGCACTGAGAAGGCCCCCCAAACAAATCAAGCCTACTTATGGGGGCTGTGCCTGCGCTGGCAGGGCTCTGATGGCTCTGAGGGAGGAGGGGTGGGAGATTTTCAAAGAGAATTTAGCTGGCCCTGGTGGTGGCGGTCAGATGGATGGGCTGCTGTCTGGCAGCACCCTTCATCTTGTGTGGCAATGCAGTTACTCGCCTGTACTCTCTGGCTGGTGCTTGTAAAAACACTCACAGATTTTATTTTTTGTT
The DNA here is from genome assembly GCF_000703405.1 of Apaloderma vittatum. NCBI lineage: Eukaryota > Metazoa > Chordata > Aves > Trogoniformes > Trogonidae > Apaloderma > Apaloderma vittatum. The sequence continues at coordinate 6,022 of NW_009730104.1, read as the reverse complement.
TTTGCTCTTTAATACAACAACACTGTGAGCGTTTCCATTTGTAAAATCTAGCAAAAAAGAATTAAAGAAATATATTTACAAATGCACACACAGGCACACACACATCATTTAAGACAACAAATAACTAGGAAAGGCAAGACAGTAGTAATTCACTCTCGTCTTTCCTCTGATGTTTTTAAACGCCTCAAGTTTTCCTCTTATAGTTTATGATGTTATCATGCTCCTGTCTAAACTACTACTTTAAAATACATTCTACAGGGTTATTTTCTCCATAAAATCGTGACAATAATAATTTCTCCTGTAAAACCTTCAGTTCCTACTTGCACTGTAACTCTGGATCTGCCAAGCCATCCCCGTCTCTTTGATGGCCAGCAAATTGCAGGCTTGCAGGTATCTGCTGTCGCTGCCAGTGCCTCGTAGGTCACGTTCTGCCATCTGATGACTAACTCCCTGAGCTGGCAGAGGTGGGCTCCGATTACCAGCGAGGATGAGAGGACGTCAAGAAGCACATTTAATGGACTGGTTCCTTTTAATATCAGGAGTGCTGTCCTGCGCCAGCCCGTGCTGTGTCTGAACACGACGCCAGTGACCTTGGAAACGGACTGGCTAGAGGTGATGTGTGGGTACGTGTGCCAGCTGTCCCGGGTGATGCGATCTGTGAGGGACACAGGGGAGCTGTGTCCTGCTCCGTGGAGCTGCAGCAGCAGATTGTGCCTGGCCAGGCTGCTCCTCGCTCAGCTCCCTCTCCCTGCAGGGATCCCGGCTGAGAGCTTCCCTGCCTGGAGCTATGCTGGGGCTGCCTTTCACCCTGAAACAGAAACAACATTTTGTGTGATGGTGCTTTTCTGGGAGCTGTTGCCTTCTGCTCATGCTCCAGATGAGAGCGCGGTAACTGCCGGCTCTTCGAGCTTTCTCTGAGCAGCAGCAACTCCCTGTCCCAGGCGGACAAGAGCTTGGCTGTTAGGCCTTTAGGCAGAGGAGCAGGATCTACCCTACATGTGGTTCACAGCCATGGAGATGCTGTCTTTATTGCCTGCTGTGTTTTGTCAAGCTGACGGTTTAATTTCTGGTTGCTGTCCTCCCTCCCTGCTCCAGCATCTCCCCCCAGTCACCTCGCATGTCTTGTAATTTGTGCTTCATCAAACCAGAAGCTTCTACAAGAAATATTCTTTTTAGGTGCTGGTAAGTTTTTCTTTCCTTGCCTTTGAAAAGCCCTGTCCTGGTTAGGTTTGAAGCAAAGGCTTTGCTCTCAGGTTACAGCTCTTGCCAACTCATTTATAGCCAGGACAGAAAAATGTGGAGTGTTGCCAAACCGTGAGAATGTCCCCACGGTACCTGACACTGTGCTTCTATCTGGTATTATCTTTCCTTTTAGTTGTTTCAGATCATCTCAGAAATGGGCAAGATTGTTTTGGTTTGTTTGTTTAAGTCCCAGTTTAATTTTTCCTTTGAACTTTCAGCTGCCTGTACGGAACATTTTTCTATCATCTGAGGCACTATCTACTCTTATCTTTAAAGTACCCTGCTGAAGAGCTGTCAGGGAGCGGGGCTGGCTTAAGCAGGAATTAAGTGACTCTCTGGGTTTCAAGATAGAAAATACCGTGGCATCCTGTTGCTTGCATGTATCTTTTGCTTTGTCCAAAAGTTTCTTCAATCTAGTCCAATGCCAACAGCAATTTGTCTGCTGGGACTACTTTAAAAGTTTTCCACGTATGCGCGTCTGTAACCCACACATTTGCCTGTGGGCAATGCCACCTTGCTGAAATGCATTGATCTGCTGAGAGAGCTTTTCCAGCGGTTCATAACTATGGTTAGGCCAACCCGTACAGAAGAAGCAACCCCTTTCCTAAAGCAATTAGCCTGTTTGCTAGATTAGGCTCCAGCGGGCAGGGTGACCTCTGGGCTGAGGGGTTGTAAAGCACCTCATGAAAGTGGGGAGAAGGGGCAGGGGCATCTGCTACGGGGGGTAATGGACTGTTCTGAGCGTGATGTAGGGACCCAGGTGTTAAAGGTGCTGCTTTATCTCGGGTTAACTCGAATTGCATTTGTAGAAGTGAATTGAGAGAGTTTCTGCCTCATTTTGCCCTTCAAATGCTGATTCAAGGAGGTAACGTACCCGTTACACACTTTGGGTCAAACTCTGCTCTTGGCGACTCCTCGCTCCTGTTCTCCATTCTGGGGTCAACCCTGCCATCACCCCACAGGGCCTTTCCTCATGTTTAC